>NC_058081.1:535383879-535549197 GCF_014858855.1 Bufo gargarizans
GCGGTGGGTAACGAGAGATTTAGAGGGATTTAAATTTGAGGCCTAGTATTTAGGCGCTGGGTCACCGGTATGGATTTAGTGACAGAATTAGACTTGGAAATGCACAGAAGCGTGTGTGTGAAGTTATTCTGAATGACCCTATGTGCACCTTCAATATTATATACCCTTTTAGGGATAGATTTCAAATAGCTCTGATATAGCAGAAACCACTAAATTATGAAATTGCTAAATTGGGAATTGTACTTCAACCCAGAACAAAAAATGTGCTTTGACGGACACTAAATATCTTGCCCAGCAACAACAGTACAGCGGGTAACGAGAGATTTAGAGGGATTTAAATTTGAGGCCTAGTATTTAGGCGCTGGGTGACAGGTATGGGTTTAGTGACAGAATTAGACTTGGAAATACACAGTAGCGGGTGTGTGTGAAGTTATTCTGAATGACCCAATGTGCACCTTCAATATTATATACCCTTTTAGGGATAGATTCCAAATAGCTCTGATATAGCAGGAACCACTAAATTATGAAATTGCTAAATTGGGAATTGTACTTCAACCCAGAACAAAAAATGTGCTTTGACGGACACTAAATATCTTGCCCAGCAACAACAGTACAGCGGTAACGAGAGATTTAGAGGGATTTAAATTTGAGGCCTAGTATTTAGGCGCTGGGTGACAGGTATGGGTTTAGTGACAGAATTAGACTTGGAAATACACAGTAGCGGGTGTGTGTGAAGTTATTCTGAATGACCCAATGTGCACCTTCAATATTATATACCCTTTTAGGGATAGATTCCAAATAGCTCTGATATAGCAGGAACCACTAAATTATGAAATTGCTAAATTGGGAATTGTACTTCAACCCAGAACAAAAAATGTGCTTTGACGGACACTAAATATCTTGCCCAGCAACAACAGTACAGCGGTAACGAGAGATTTAGAGGGATTTAAATTTGAGGCCTAGTATTTAGGCGCTGGGTGACAGGTATGGGTTTAGTGACAGAATTAGACTTGGAAATACACAGTAGCGGGTGTGTGTGAAGTTATTCTGAATGACCCAATGTGCACCTTCAATATTATATACCCTTTTTGGGATAGATTTCAAATAGCTCTGATATAGCAGGAACCACTAAATTATGAAATTGCTAAATTGGGAATTGTATTTCAACCCAGAACAAGAAATGTGCTTGAACGGACACTAAATAACTCGCCCAGCTACAGCACTAGGGACAGATTTAGCTGGATATAAATTTGAGGCCTAGTATTTAGGCGCTGGGTGACCGGTATGGATTTAGTGACAGAATTAGACTGGGATATGGCCAAAAAATAAACAGACTATTGCTGGTTAAATGCACTTGGTGTGACAGCTTCACCCTGATGTAGGCTTTAGCCAAAAAACAACCACACCATTGAGGGTTAAATGCACTTGGTGACAGGCGCAGCTTGCCCCTGATTTTGTATATGGCCAAAAAATGAACAGACTATTGCTGGTTAAATGCACTTGGTGTGACAGCTTCACCCTGATGTAGGCTTTAGCCAAAAAACAACCACACCATTGAGGGTTAAATGCACTTGGTGACAGGCGCAGCTTGCCCCTGATTTTGTATATGGCCAAAAAATGAACAGACTATTGCTGGTTAAATGCACTTGGTGTCACAGCTTCACCCTGATGTAGGCTTTAGCCAAAAAACAACCACACCATTGAGGGTTAAATGCACTTGGTGACAGGCGCAGCTTGCCCCTGATTTTGTATATGGCCAAAAAATGAACAGACTATTGCTGGTTAAATGCACTTGGTGTGACAGCTTCACCCTGATGTAGGCTTTAGCCAAAAAACAACCACACCATTGAGGGTTAAATGCACTTGGTCGCAGCTTGTGCTGGCGCACCACAAGACACAAAATGGCCGCCGATCACCCCAGAAAAATGAGACTGACAAACGGTCTGTGCAGCCTAAAAACAGTGAGCAATTGAGGATCAGCAGCTCAATGATCCACAGCTGCAGATCGATCAGTTAATCAAGTCCTTTGGAGGAGTTAATCTGCCTAATCTCGCCCTACTGTCGCAGCCGCAACCTCTCCCTACGCTAATCAGAGCAGAGTGACGGGCGGCGCTATGTGACTCCAGCTTAAATAGAGGCTGGGTCACATGGTGCTCTGGCCAATCACAGCCATGCCAATAGTAGGCATGGCTGTGATGGCCTCTTGGGGCAAGTAGTATGACGCTTGTTGATTGGCTGCTTTGCAGCCTTTCAAAAAGCGCCAAGAAAGCGTCACAAAAGCGCCAAGAAAGCGACGAACACCGAACCCGAACCCGGACTTTTACGAAAATGTCCGGGTTCGGGTCCGTGTCACGGACACCCCAAAATTCGGTACGAACCCGAACTATACAGTTCGAGTTCGCTCATCCCTATTAGAGACCTAAAATAACTCTTAAGGACTATTGTTGTATCTGGCAGCAATATACTGTATATTTTTAGTGCAACCTGCGTTAAATAGCTTGCAATTGTTTGGCCGCTGCAGACAGCGACATTATCTGCGCTACATCTCCTGTGTAACGTGTGTGCAGCCTAAAAAAAATCTGTGACATCCAGTGTACTTTTTCCGTAGACACTGCGGACAGCGACATTGTCTGCGCTACATCTCCTGTATAACGTTTGCGCATCCCAAATAGCTGTGCCATTCCCTGTAATTTTTTATAAGCCACTGGTGACAGCAGCGACATTACCTGCGCTACATCAAAGTCCAGTCTCAGTAGCCAAGAGTCTGGTCAACAGAATCCTCACCCTGATCTTCCTTCCTTCCTCCCACCATGGAGAGTCTTGCCGACACACAGTGATCCCACACTTGGATATTCCGAGGAGCTCTTTTCATCGCCATTCCTTGATTTGGGCCTCTCGCCAAGCCCGCTTGAAGAGTGACATGAGGAGATTGTGTGCACCGATGCCAAAACTCTTGAGCAGTCACAAGAAGATGATGGTGGGGAACGGCAATTAGTGTTTCAAGAGGTGGAAGATGATGAGGAGACACAGTTGCCAATAAGTCAACGGCAATTAGTGTCTCAAGAGGTTGATGATGAGGATGAGACACGGTTGTCAATAAGTGAGGTTGTTGCTAGGTCAACAAGTGAGGAGGATGACCAGAGTGAGGAAGTGGAAGAGGAGATGGTGGACGATGAAATCACTGACCCAACCTGGGAAGGTAGCAAGCCGAGCGAGGACAGCAGTACAGAGGGGGAGGGATCCGCAGCACCACAACAGGCTGGAAGAGGCAGTGGGGTGGCAAATGGGAGAAGGCAGGCCACACCAAACAGGTCCACAACTGTTCCCCGGAGCACCCCCTTGTGGCAATATCCCTTTTTTGAGGGAAGTGTGGACGATAAAATAATTGGCATTTGCAACCTGTGCCGTACCAAAATGAGCAGGGGCGTGAACACTAGCAACATTACAACCAACAGCATGATCCGCCACATGGCATCAAAGCACCCTAATAGGTTGGCCGAATGCCTGGGTCCACAATCAGTGTCTGCGGGTCACACCACTGCCTCCTCTTCCCCTGTGTTATGTGCTGGCCAATTCCCTGTCCAAGGCGCTGGCCCGGATGCCTCCCACCCTGCACCTGGACCTTCGCGAGCTAGCATATCAACTTCTGTGTCCCAGCGCAGCGTACAGATGTCTATACTCCAGGCCTTAGAACGAAAGCGCAAATACATAGCCACCCACCCACATCTTTCCAAATTGCTGGCCCTGGAAATGTTGCCAATTAGGCTTGTGGATACTGAGGCTTTAAGCAGCCTGATGGAGGCAGCAGTCCCTGGTTACTCAGTCCCCGGCTGCCACTGGTGCGCCAACCCCGCCTTACACCAGCATGTGTCTTGTGGCATCACCCGTGCCCTGACTAAAGCAGTTATTAGGAAGGTCCACTAAACGACAGATGCATGGACGAGTGCTTGTGGCCAGGGATGCTACATTTCCCTGACGGCACACTGGGTGAACGTTGTGGAGACCGGGAGCAAGTAAAACCCTGGGATGGCATACATGCTACCAATGCCAAGGATTGTGGGCCCAACTTCCATCAGGATTCCCGCCACCACCTACATTAGTGGCTGCAACCCCACCTTCTCCTCCTCCTCCTCCTCCACTGAATTATCATCTTGCAGCACCAGTCAGCCATCAGTCAGTAGATGGAAGCAGTGTAGCACTGCAGTGGGGAAGCGGCAACAGGCCTCGCTGAAACAAATATGTTTAGGTGACAAATAGCATACCGCCGCAGAGCTGTGAAAGGGTATAAGGGTATAAGGGACCAGACTGAGCTGTGGCTCTCACCACTCAACCTAGAACCAGGCATGGTTGTGTCTGATAATGGCCGTAACTTGGTGGCGGCTTTGCGGCTCAGCAAGCTCACACACATACCATGCCTAGCCCACGTCTTCAACTTAGTGGTTCAGCGGTTTCTCAAAACCTACCCCAATTTGCCTGAGCTACTGTTGAAGGTGCGCCGCGTGTGTGCCCATTTCCAAAAGTCAACAGCTGTCGCCGGTCTGGCAACACTGCAGCAGCGCTTGCAATTGCCAGCTCACCAACTGTTGTGCGACATGAGCACACACTGGAACTCCACGTTCAACATGTTGGCCAGGCTTTGTGAGCATCAGAGGGCAGTAGTGGAATACCAGCTGCAACATGGTCGTCACCTTTCCAGTCAGGTTCCACTCTTCACAAGTGACGAGTGGGCATGGATGTCCGACCTCTGTGAGGTTTTACGCAACTTTGAGGAATCAACACAGATGGTGAGCGGCAATGCCGCTATTACTGCTATTACCAGCGTAACCATCCCACATCTACTAAAACGCTCTCTGCTCACAATGAAGGAGGACGCTTTGCATGTGGAAGAGGTGGAAATGGGGGAAGACAATACACAGGGTGATAGCCAGACCACCCTCCGTTCGTGGATGGGCCGAAGAGGAGGAAGAGAATGAGGAGATTGAGAGTCATCCTCCTGATGAGGACAGCGAAGTCTTGTCTGGCACACATGGCTGACTTTGTTAGGCTGCCTTTCCCGTGACCCTCGCGTTATACGCATTTTGGTCAACACTGATTACTGGCTGTTAACCCTTCTCGAACCCCGCTACAAATAGAACTTCTCATATCTCATTCCTGTGGTGGAGAGGACTATCAAAATGGTGCAATACCAGAAGGTCCTTGTGGAAAAATTGCTACAAAAATTTCCAGCTTACAACTCTGGCAGCAGAACACGTAGTTCCTTGGGCAACCGAGCAGGAGAGACAAGGGGAACACACAGCAGTTCCAACAGAGGCAAGGCAACACTCTCCAAGGCCTGGGACAGTTTCATGACACCCCGCCAACAACCTCACCCTGATGCGTGGCTTAGGGTCACAGGGAGAGAAAAGTTTTGGAAGATGGTGAAGGGGTACGTAGCAGACCTTGTCAGTGTCCTCAATGATCCCTCTGTGCCCTGCAACTATTGAGTGTTTATGGTGGACATGTGGCACAAACTGGCGCTCTACACCTTGGAGGTGCTGGCCTGCCCTGCCGCCAGTGTTTTGTCAGAGCGGGAATTTAGTGCTGCGGGGGGCATAATAACTGATAAGCGCATCCGACTGTCAACTGAAAATGCTGACTCTTATCAAAATGAACAAGGCATGGATTGCCCCTGACTTCTCTACTCCATCAGAGGAAAGCGGCTGAACATAAAGGTGCAGCGTCCCACTAGCTTTTTGTTATCATCTGTATATCATGCTGTATTGTGTTATCCTGTGATATTCCTATTTACCAAGCTGTCAGGTGCACTACATACATCCACCACTAGATGGGAGTAGCACCACAGTATAAATACTGCAGTTGAGGCCTAGTTTGGGGAGATTGCGGGTTCTCTCTAAGGAGATGGAGTGAGGAGCTACAGGGGGAAGGAGAGGTTCCCATAGAAGCCATTGTAATACCTTGAATAGGGGAGGGACCCCCAGGATACAGCGAAGTCATGAAATAAGGAAAGCGACACGGACACCAGCTCCTGATGCAAAAACAGTAACTTTACTGAACAGTGGTATTAACAGAAATAATAACAGTAGTTACAGAAAGTATATATATACAGTGGGATGCAAAAGTTTGGGCAACCTTGTTAATCGTCATGATTTTCCTGTATAAATCGTTGGTTGTTACGATAAAAAATGTCACTTAAATATATCATATAGGAGACACACACAGCGATATTTGAGAAGTGAAATGAAGTTTATTGGATTTACAGAAAGTGTGCTATAATTGTTTAAACAAAATTAGGCAGGTGCATAAATTTGGGCACCACAAAAAAGAAATGAAATCAATATTTAGTAGATCCTCCTTTTGCAGAAATTACAGCCTCTAAACGCTTCCTGTAGGTTTCAATGAGAGTGGATGGATGGATTCTGGTTGAAGGTATTTTGGACCATTCCTCTTTACAAAACATTTTTAGTTCATTCAGGTTTAATGGCTTCCAAGCATGGACAGCTCTCTTTAAGTCACACCACAGATTTTCAATTATATTCAGGTCTGGGGACTGAGATGGCCATTCCAAAACATTGTGCTTGTTCCTCTGCATATATGCCTTAATGTATTTTGAGCAGTGTTTAGGGTCGTTGTATTGTTGAAAGATCCAGCCCCGGCGCAGCTTCAGCTTTGTCACTGATTCCTGGAAACCTGCTGATACTGAGTGGAATCCATGCGTACCTTAACTTTGACAGGATTCCCAGTAACTGCACTGGCCACACAGCCCCACAGCCCCACAGCATGATGGAACCACCACCATATTTTACTGTAGGTAGCAGGTGTTTTTCTTGGAATGCTGTGTTCTTTTTAAAGAGTATAGAATTTAACGTGCTTAAATTTAAAACGATACCTTTATTATTCAACTGGGTTATAGAGCAAAAGGAGGTTTGCTCCAAGTGATATCCCGACCATGATACATACATTGGGACAAAGACTCCTCTTATAGAAAGGGAATAGATTCTAACATACGGTCAATAAAGTGCCGACTTGGTAAAAAAGAGAATGGGGGTGGTGGGTAGATGGATGGGAAAATATTCTTTCCCTAGATGACCCTCAAGATCTAAGATCCTGTGCCCAGGGTTGTCCCCTGATGGTGGAGACACCCTGTCCCCGTACCTAAGTCTCTTTATTGCCCTAAAAAGGCCCTACTGGAAGACCTGGATTGAAAGCAAATAAATCCAGGGAAAAAAAAAACCAAAAAAAAAAACCACACATATATAGATGAAATCATGTGTAAACAATAAAACAACCCCAACGCGTTTCAGCTGCAGATGGCAGCTCATCAGGGGGTGATGTGAACGTAGGGAACAACAAAAATAAACAGATAACGTAAAATGATACTTAGCTCCTATATAATATATATAACCTGTTAGGTTCTAATAACGATGATGAGCAACCTCTGTCAAGGGAGACATTACCGATCAGAGGGGGGCCCTTGGAGAAGATGCATCCAGGGTATAGGAGGCTGGAGGGCTGTGTTCTTTTTCCTCCATGTGTAACGGTCAGCAGAGGAAGAGACCGTAGAGCAGGACTCAAGTACAGTGCAGCAGACAAGGAGGCTGAAGTAGAAACCGGCTTTATTAAAAGAGAACTCTAACTGCCGGAGAAACAGATTTACAATATGAACAGCTTGGGAATTCACAATAAAGATAATGGAAGTTTGCATAAAGAACACAAATGAATCACAAACGCAAGTACAGACAATAGCAGGCTACTCTCTTCTAGGTAGTCCTATCTGTCCCCGCTACCCGGGGTGCACCTCTACGGTGCACTAAACTAAATCCTATTCCACTATGCCCTAGCTCAGGTTAGCATCAGTGCACTCACAGTTCGGTGTCCGCACATGCAGGCAGGTACAGTCTGGGTCCCGATCTGGTTGCTTGCTTGCTTGCTTGCTTGCTTCAGCGTGGCTCAGCTCTGGCCTCTCTTTGTAGTCTCTGTAACTCTGGTTAGAGATAATCAGCAGCTCTGGACGTGTAATCAGGCAGGGCCTGGAATTCACTCACAGTTCCTCTGGTAAGTGCCTCACACTACAGCAGTCTCTCTTCTACACCAGGACACATCAGCTCAGTCAGAGAACAAACACACTCTAATGTCCCAGATACTGTGTCAGCAGGCAGGGAGCAATCACTCTAATCTTCCCTGTGGATCTCCCTCTCAGTGCACAGCGTCCTTCTTCCTGTGTACTCAGACACCTTCAGCCCAGGCTCTCTGCTCAGCCCGGGAAAAACCTTAACTCCTTATCCTCTGGAAACAACTCCTCTCACTGTCCTACTCAGCCACAGTGGCCTCTGGTGGCTGGAGGGAAACATGACAGTCTGCTATATATATATGTGTTGGAAATGTTGCTGGATGATCAGGGCTGCCTCTTACATGCCTCCCCACTTAAAGGTGGCCGTCCTCGGCCTTGCTATATAGTCCATAGAAATAATGGTTAATGTAACTTTTTATACAGCAGTACAACATTGTCCACAATACATACAGGTGGACCAAATGAACTCATCAGCAGCGTACCTGTTTGGTGGAACCCCTGCAGTAAGCCTACTGGATCTCCGGAGGTCCTGGCTATCTGTTACGACCTGACTCTCTCCACTAGGAACTGCCAGTCTGGATTCATCCACCACAATAGGAGGTTCGGGTGTGTCCGAGGGCCCCTCTCCATTACGGGCTGGCAATGGTTCTGTGACAGTGCCTTCATCACCTGTAACCTGGGAGGCTTCTTCAGTGTTGGGAGCAGTCCACCAGTCTTCACCATAATCTCCATCAGAGATAACAAGTTCTGAGTATGGGGCAGGAGGAGGTGTCCTCTGAACAGGTGCGGGATCTTTGGACCGGCATGGCCGTAACATATTCCTATGTAGAGTCCGTGAAGCAAATTCCTCATTCTCAACCTGCACTTCGTAGACCGGACCATTAGGGTACACTCTCTTGATCACTTTATACGGCTGTACTTCCCAACGCTCACTCAACTTGCCTCTGGGACGTTTCTCTCGTACCAGTACCCGATCCCCAGGCTGCAATGGAACCTCCTGAACTGGAGGACGGTCTGTATGAGCTCTCTCCTGTAACCGCTGACCTGCCAACCGGCGAATGGTCTGGAGACGCCGACGGTGTTCTTTCACCCATGAGGTGGTTGATCGCTCTATTAGGTCTTCTGGCTGTTCTAGGTTTAATTCCACGATCTCTCGACCAGCCCTACCGAACAGTAACATGTATGGGGTGTAACCGGTGGTGGTGTGGACACGATTATTGTAAGCCCAGACTAATTCTGGCAGGTAGTCAGGCCAGTGTGCCCTCTTGTCTGCCTCTAGCGTCCTCAGCATTTGCAGCAATGTGCGGTTAAAGCGCTCACAGGCTCAGTTTCCTTGGGGATGATAAGGAGTTGTCCTGGATTTTTCAATGCCGAACAGTCGATGTAGCTCTTCCATCACTTTTCCTTGAAAGCACGCCCCTTGATCTGAATGGATCCGCTTTGGACACCCATAGACCCGAATGAAGTCTTGACAAATGGCTCGTGCAGCGGACTCGGCCGTCTGGTCCCGAGTTGGGGTGACTACTGCAAACTTGGAGAAGTGGTCGATCATGACCAGGCAATACTGTGGACCTCTTGACGATTGTCCCACAAGAAGATAGTCTATCATCAACACTTCCAGCGGTTCTGTGGTCTGGATGGACTGTAGGGGTGCTCTCTGTTCTGTACTCTTCGTGAGTTCACACACTCGACACTGTCGGCAAACTTCTTCAACTGTGGCCTCCAGGACAATACACATAACGCTGCAGCCACTGGTATGTCTTGACTGGCCTGAAGTGAGCTCCAAACTCATGAGCCTCTTTGGCTATCTCCCGTGCCATTCTTCTGGGTATCACTACCTGCCACCTCGCCTCTAGGTCGGCAGGCTGTTGCCACTTGCGGAACAAAACAGCTCCATGCACTTCCAGTCTGTCCCATTGATGTAGAACGGACTTCATCTCGGCATCCAGATCAGTCCTTTCTTCTTTGTTGGGTTTCCTGCACTGGGTTACCCAGCTTTTCATTTGCTGCAGTCCAATGTCTTCATCTTGCAATCTGCCCCATTCTTCATTAGTTCTCCCCAATGCTTTGGGTAGCTTACGGGCCTCCCCACTTGTCTGGGCCGCGACTGTTGGGGGAGCGAACTTGCGGAAGTCAGGAGTTTCATCTTCTTCCTTTTGTTCATCCATATCCCCTACTGGAGTTTCAAAAGTAACCCTCGAGAGACCATCAGCATTAGTGTTCTCTGTAGCGGAGCGGTAGCGAATTGAGAAGTCATACTTTGCGAGGCGAGCCGCCCAGCGTTGCTCCAGGGCTCCCAACTTGGCCGTACCCAGATGGGCCAGGGGATTGTTATCCGTCCGTACGAAGATCTTAGCTCCTGTCAGATATCCTGCAAATTTCTCCGTCATAGCCCACACCAGGGCAAGGAGTTCCAACCGGAAGGAACTGTAGTTATGGGGGTTTCGCTCCGTATCTCGCAAGGATCTACTGGCATAAGCGATCACTCTCTCATGTCCATCCTGTACCTGCGACAGGACTGCCCCAAGTCCGTAGAGGCTGCCATCAGTAGCTAAGATGAATGGTTTATCAAAATCGGCATAAGCCAAGATGGGGGCCGATGTCAGGGCTTCTTTCAGGGCCTGGAAGGCCTCTTCCTGTTTCTGTCCCCAGGGGATACTTTGGCCCTTGGGTTGCCCAGCCGTTCCTCTCAACAACTCATTCAGAGGGCCCGCTATTTTTGCGTAGTCTTTGATGAACCGCCGGTAGTACCCAGTCAGTCCCAGGAAGGCCTTCAACTCACGCAGTGTTCTCGGCACTAGCCATTGTCATATTGCAGCCACTTTGTCTTGGGACGGTAGCACTCCGTCTTGGGACACCCTATGGCCCAGGTACTCGATCTCCCTCTTGAAGAGATGACACTTCTTTGGCTTTACCTTCAGGCCATGGGATCGCAGTCGCTCGAGTACCTGCCCTAGCCGATTCAAGTGTTCTTGAAAAGTAGCAGAGTATACGATGATATCGTCTAGGTATATCAGAGTGGCTTCAAAATTCAGGTCTCCCAGGCATCTCTCCATCAGCCGCTGGAAGGTTCCAGGGGCATTAGTCAGTCCGAATGGCATCCTGTTGAATTCAAATAACCCCATGGGGAGTATGAATGCTGTCTTTGCCTTGTCCTGCTCAGCCACTGGTACTTGCCAGTACCCACTTGCTAGATCCAGGGTGGAGAAGTATTTGGCTCGTCCTAGAGCCGTCAGAGACTCCTCGATGCGTGGCAGAGGATATGAGTCTTACGGAGTGCAAGCATTCAACCGCCGGTAATCCACACAAAATCGAATAGTGCCGTCCTTCTTCTTGACAAGCACCACTGGGGCTGCCCAAGGGCTCTGGCTTCCCCGCACCACTCCGGAATCTATCATCTGTTTCAATAGAGTCTTCACTTCCTGGTACAACTTGGGCGGAATCTGTCGATATCTCTCCCGAATTGGTGGAGTGTCCCCCGTCGGTATCTCATGTGTGATAGCATTCGTGCAGCCAAAGTCATCGGCGTGGCGGGCAAACGCAGCCTGATTCTCCCACAGCATGGTTTCAACTGCTCGCTGTTGGTCTAAACTGAGAGCCTTAACATCTATCTCCATTTGATCCAAGATGGTTCCCCCATTCTATTCTGGGGTCGGCGCCTCTTCTGCACTGGCAGTAACTGCCAGGGTCCAACCAGCATCCCCTACCGGAGCTAGAGTCACTTCTCTCTGACTCAGGATTTCTCCCTGATGTAGGTACACACGAGCCAGTTCCACCCCTGGCGTCAAGGGAACTTCTAGATATCCCACATTCACAGCTCTTATGGGTACTCGTCCATTCTGGACCACTCCCAGTGTCCGGGCCACCAGGACGTCCTGACCCAGCTCTCCTAGGCCTGTTGGTTCAACGAACACCTCCATGCCTTCAAGATTACGGAAAGTTCCCACGGGTAACGTCAGCACGGTCTCCCGACCAGGGGGAAGGGGGAAGGGTGAAGGTAGCCTTTCCTGGCGCTCGGATCGTTCCCACCGCCTGGTGTGCTGGTACACTTTTCTGTGTTCCACAAAAACGGATTAGCCGTTGAAATGCTTTCTGGGTAGGTTTGTGCGGGGTGGCTTGTTTCCAGTAACCCGGCCCCCGTTTGGTGAACATGATCTGATCCAATTCTCGCAGGATATTCATGCCCATTATCACCGGCACATCTTCTTTGAACGTTTCGGGGACCAACAAGATACCTTTCCGCCCCACTTCCTGTCCACACAGCCGTACATTCATACACACGACCCCTGTGACAGGAATCTGTTGTTGGTTAGCCGCTGTAACCCGGACCAGTGTCTCTCGTTCTGGCTTGGCCAGCGCTTGAAAGTAACGGTAGAAGAATGACTCGGGCATAGTTGTCACCTGAGACCCAGTATCCACTAAGCAGTCGACAGGAACACCTTCGAACTCAGCTCGTATAGTGGGGCTCCCTGCGACCAGGTGTTCGGAGCTTTGCTGGGTAACTTGGCTCTCCACCTCCCCTGCAGTACGCCCCACTACTGCAGGGGTCGGTAGTTTAACGGCGGCTCTTGGCGTCCAGCTGGATTATTCCGACACTCTCTGGCGAAATGTCCTAGATCTCCACACCGCCAACACTGTGCCCCTTGACGGCCCACTTTTAGCCTGCGAGTGGGAGGTGCCCTCAGAGCTTGGCTGGATGGCCCCACTGAAGGGTAATGAGGGGCTTGATGGTATGGTAAACTAGCATAAGGGCATTCGGGTGTAGGAACCCACGGAGTCGCCTGATAGGTTTGTTGTCGGGCTGGATAGGCAGCCTCAGTAGTATGGCGCGACTCTATCCGTTTCTCCAGGTGTGTCAACTTTTCGTGCATGGCACTCAGGGAGCTCTGCAAGTCTTGTACCACTCTGACCGGGGCTTCCTCATTTCTTGTAACCCCGGGGGGTGTAACGGTCTGGGTCCGTATTACTCCAGAAGCATAGCCGTCTTCTTTGTTTCGCGTCACGGCCTCTGCCAAAATTTTGTCGAAAGGTTAGGGTAGGGTCTACTCTGACTCGTTCCCGCAGAGCCTGTTTCAGGGGATTGCTGTAGAGCCCCAGAATAAATTGTTCCCGCAGTATCCGGTCTATGGGTCCCATGCCAGTAACCCCATCTGCCTCTTTTTTTTGTACCTCGGCCAACACTTCCTGTAGGGCTATAGCGTACTGAGAGACACCTTCGTCTTCCCGTTGAATCCGGTAAAAAAACTTCGCCCGGAGGTGCCCTGCACTGGCTGTTTCCCCATATATTTCTTCCAGGAATCTCACCATCTCTTGCAATGTATTGCGCGTGGCTTCTGGTTGTAGGAGGACATTTCTTCGGGCCTCACCCTCGAGAGCGGCCAAAGCAATTTCTACTTGTAGTTCTGGGCTGACATTGTAAATCCTAACAGCACTCTGTAACCTTGTCACCCAGTCTGACAGTGTCATGTTCTGGCCATCGAATTTGGGTAGCAAGTTGAACAACGTGCCAATAGGAAGGGCCCTTGCAAGGGTTCCACCATTGCCTGAGGTACTCACATTAACATCATGCACATTGCCTTCAGCCGCCTCCATCTCTGTGACTGTACCCTGCTCGCAGCGCCACTTGTAACGGTCAGCAGAGGAAGAGACCGTAGAGCAGGACTCAAGTACAGTGCAGCAGACAAGGAGGCTGAAGTAGAAACCGGCTTTATTAAAAGAGAACTCTAACTGCCGGAGAAGCAGATTTACAATATGAACAGCTTGAGAATTCACAATAAAGATAATGGAAGTTTGCATAAAGAACACAAATGAATCACAAACGCAAGTACAGACAATAGCAGGCTACTCTCTTCTAGGTAGTCCTATCTGTCCCCGCTACCCGGGGTGCACCTCTACGGTGCACTAAACTAAATCCTATTCCACTATGCCCTAGCTCAGGTTAGCATCAGTGCACTCACAGTTCGGTGTCCGCACATGCAGGCAGGTACAGTCTGGGTCCCGATCTGGTTGCTTGCTTGCTTGCTTGCTTCAGCGTGGCTCAGCTCTGGCCTCTCTTTGTAGTCTCTGTAACTCTGGTTAGAGATAATCAGCAGCTCTGGACGTGTAATCAGGCAGGGCCTGGAATTCACTCACAGTTCCTCTGGTAAGTGCCTCACACTACAGCAGTCTCTCTTCTACACCAGGACACATCAGCTCAGTCAGAGAGCAAACACACTCTAATGTCCCAGATACTGTGTCAGCAGGCAGGGAGCAATCACTCTAATCTTCCCTGTGGATCTCTCTCTCAGTGCACAGCGTCCTTCTTCCTGTGTACTCAGACACCTTCAGCCCAGGCTCTCTGCTCAGCCCGGGAAAAACCTTAACTCCTTATCCTCTGGAAACAACTCCTCTCACTGTCCTACTCAGCCACAGTGGCCTCTGGTGGCTGGAGGGAAACATGACAGTCTGCTATATATATATGTGTTGGAAATGTTGCTGGATGATCAGGGCTGCCTCTTACACATGCATAACGCCCCTTGTTATGGCCAAATAACTAAATTTTAGTTTCATCAGTCCACAGCACCTTATTCCAAAATGAAGCTGGCTTGTCCAAATATGCTTTAGCCCACCTCAAGCGGCACTTTTTGTGCTGTGGGCGGAGAAAAGGCTTCCTCTGCATCACTCTCGCATACAGCATCTCCATGTGTAAGGTGCGCCGAATGGTTGAACGATGCACAGTGACTCCATCTGCAGCAAGATGATGTTGTAGGTCTTTGGTGCTGGTCTGTGGGTTGACTCTGACTGTTCTCACCATTTGTCGCTTCTGTCTATCCGAGATTTTTCTTGGTCTGCCACTTAGAGCCTTAACTTGAACTGAGCCTGTGGTCTTCCATTTCCTCAATATGTTCCTAACTGTGGAAACAGACAGCTGAAATCTCTGAGACAGCTTTCTGTATCTTTCCCCTAAACCATGATGGTGAACAATCTTTGTCTTCAGGTCATTTGAGAGTTGTTTTCAGACCCCCATGTTGCTACACTTCAGAGAAAATTAAAAGAGGAGAGAAACTTACAATTGACCCCCTTAAATACTCTTTCTCATAATTGGATTCACATGTGTATGTAGGTCAAGGGTCACTGAGCTTACCAAGCCAATTTGAGTTCCAATAATTAGTTCTAAAGATTTTGGAATCAATAAAATGACAACAGTGCCCAAATTTATGCATCTGTCTAATTTTGTTTAAACAATTATAGCACACTTTCTGTAAATCCAATAAACTTTATTTCACTTCTCAAATATCACTGTGTGTGTCTCCTATATGATATATTTAACTGACATTTTTTATCGTAACAACCAACGATTTATACAGGAAAATCATGACGATTAACAAGGCTGCCCAAACTTTCGCATCCCACTGTATATATATATATATATACAGACGTGGACAAAATTGTTGGTACCCTTTGGTCAATGAAAGAAAAAGTCACAATGGTCACAGAAATAACTTTAATCTGACAAAAGTAATAATAAATTAAAATTCTATAAATGTTAACCAATGAAAGTCAGACATTGTTTTTCAACCATGCTTCAACAGAATTATGTAAAAAAATAAACTCATGAAACAGGCATGGACAAAAATGATGGTACCCCTAGAAAACACAGAACATAATGTGACCAAAGGGACATGTTAATTCAAGGTGTGTCCACTAATTAGCATCACAGGTGTCTACAACCTTGTAATCAGCCATTGGGCCTATATATATGGCTCCAGGTAATCACTGTGTTGTTTGGTGATATGGTGTGTACCACACTCGACATGGACCAGAGGAAGCAAAGGAAAGAGCTGTCTCAAGAGATCAGAAAGAAAATTATAGACAAGCATGTTAAAGGTAAAGGCTATAAGACCATCTCCAAGCAACTAGATGTTCCTGTGAGTACAGTTGCACATATTATTCATAAGTTTAAGATCCATGGGACTGTAGCCAACCTCCCTGGACGTGGCCGCAGGAGGAAAATTGATGACAAATCTAAGAGACGGATAATCCGAATGGTAACAAAAGAGCCTAGAAAGACTTCTAAAGAGATTCAAGGTGAACTTCATGCTCAAGGAACATCAGTGTCAGATCGCACCATCCGTCGTTGTTTGAGCCAAAGTGGACTACATGGGAGACGACCAAGGAGGACACCATTGTTGAAAACGAATCATAAAAAAGCAAGACTGGAATATGCCAAACTACATGTTGACAAGCCACAAAGCTTCTGGGAGAATGTCCTGTGGACAGATGAGACAAAAATCGAAGTTTTTGCCAAGGCACATCAGCTGTATGTTCACAGACGAAAAAATGAAGCATATCAAGAAAAGAACACTGTCCCTACTGTGAAACATGGAGGAGGCTCTGTTATGTTCTGGGGCTGCTTTGCTGCGTCTGGCACAGGGTGTCTTGAATCTGTGCAGGGTACAATGAAATCTCAAGACTATCAAGGAATTCTAGAGAGAAATGTACTAGCCAGTGTCAGAAAGCTTGGTCTCAGTCGCAGGTCATGGGTCTTGCAACAGGACAATGACCCAAAACACACCGCTAAAAACACCCAAGAATGGCTAAGAGGAAAAAATTGGACTATTCTAAAGTGGCCTTCTATGAGCCCTGACCTCAATCCTATTGAGCATCTTTGGAAGGAGCTGAAACATGCAGTCTGGAAAAGGCACCCTTCAAACCGGACACAACTGGAGCAGTTTGCTCATGAGGAGTGGGCCAAAATACCTGCTGAGAGGTGCAGATGTCTCATTGACAGTTACAGGAAGCGTTTGATTGCAGTGATTGCCTCAAAAGGTTGCGCAACAAAATATTAAGTTAGGGGTACCATCATTTTTGTCCATGCCTGTTTCATGAGTTTATTTTTTTACATAATTCTGTTGAAGCATGGTTGAAAAACAATGTCTGACTTTCATTGGTTAACATTTATAGAATTTTAATTTATTATTACTTTTGTCAGATTAAAGTTATTTCTGTGACCATTGTGACTTTTTCTTTCATTGACCAAAGGGTACCAACAATTTTGTCCACGTCTGTATATATATATATATATATCACATATATATCAAATACAATGAACAACTTGTCACATTCCTTTCTCCTGCTCCAAAATTACACTGTTCACTTGCCCTGAGTACTCCCAGTCTGGACGCTGGAGTGGCCTTGTAGTGTGGCAACGATGGAGTGTCCAGAATACCCTATACCCCAGGCTCAGAGTCACGGTACCAGTCCAAATGAACAACCGTACCCAAAGCGGCGTACACAGCAGAGCCGGCAAATCGATACTGTGCCGCAGGGTAACGGACCTGACCGCTGGCACACACGGCAGAGCCTACAAGTCAATAACCGTGTCACTGAGTCACTGACCTGGGTATGTCCTGTGTTTACTGGTTGCTCCAAACCGACAGCAAGTCCCTGCCACAACATGTGACCCCGCAGAACCTGTACTCTGACCCTCTGTTCCAATCAGCTTCCTGACGCCGATACTCATTCCTGCCAACAGAATCCGGATCCACACGGTTCTCTCATGCAGCTCACAAAATGGCGGACTAGTTCTTCTCCAAGATGAGCAACTCCACTTCTCCTGGGAACTCCAACCATTCCACGGCCCTTCCGGGACCCGGTCCTCTATCTCTCTCTCTGGGAAGCCTTCTGAATCGCTAACCCTGGCCTGGTCCTTATCCGATGGGGACTTACACCAACTCGCAGGTCCTTCCATCCACCATGAGGCCTCACAGGCTCTGTAACCACGTTGCACGGTCAAACTGACCTTCCGGGAACCGATCCTCTCTTCCTTGACAACATCTGCATTGCTGACAGGCATCAGTCACTTCTGACAGTCACTTTGACCGCTCCAAGTCCCACAGACCTGAGCATGGCACTGGATCCTGTCTTCAGCCTCTGCACAAACATGTCTCCTCATGTCACCATTTCCTCTCTCTCTCTCTGGCACACACAGCAAGAGTCATCAGCATGAGTTATCGTCTGTTTTGCATATCTAGATTCGGCAGTAACTTCGCTGTGTGGGGAAACAGCAGCCTCTTGTGGCAGAAAAATCTCAGAAACAGCATTCAAGAATCAGTGGCTGTTTCTCTATCTTACACCATCATACACCTTAGGATCTAAGCCAGGAAGACAGGCGGAGGGAAGTCTATCTTTATTATTCAGGAGCAAGTGGATTTCTTATATTTAGTGGATCAAGACAAAGGAAGGACAAAGCCTAGGCGTCTTTGTAATTTGGTGAAAGACTTAAAGGGGTTGTCCCACTTTGCTTTTTTAATCTTATCAGCAGTAGATGTCCTGATAACTTCCTGGTTCTCAGGCAGTTGAGTGAAGGCCACGCCTCCTCATGACTCACCCTGCGTGCTCGTTCATGTGTATGAGTCATCCACATGGAGCCGTATGTGAGGTCCCGCCCCCCCCCCCAGTATAATAAACATTGAGTGCGGCCCCCCCCAGTATAATATACATTTAGTGCGCCCCCCCCCCCAGTATAATATACATTCAGTGCGGCCACCCCCCCCCCCAGTATAATATACATTCAGTGCGGCCACCCCCCCCAGTATAATATACATTCAGTGCGGCCACCCCCCCCCCCCCCAGTATAATATACATTCAGTGCGGCCACCCCCCCCCAGTATAATATACATTCAGTGCGGCCACCCCCCCCCCCCCAGTATAATATACATTCAGTGCGGACCCCCCCAGTATAATATACATTGGTGGCGCAGTGGAAAGTGCCAATGAGGGTTAAAAAAATAAATAAAAAATTAACTCACCTCCTCCAATTGCTCGCGCAGCTGCCGGTCTCCTGTTCTATCTTTAGGACCTGTGAAAGGACCTTTGGTGACATCACTGTGGTCATCACATGGTACATCATATGATCCATCACCATGGTAATGGACCATGTGATTAGCTCAGTGACGTCACCACAGGTCCTGAAGATAGAACAGGAGACCGGCAGCTGCGCGAGCAATTGGAGGAGGTGAGTTAATTTTTTATTTATTTTTTTAACCCTCATTGGCACTTCCCACTGCGCCACCAATGTATATTATACTGGGGGGGGTCCGCACTGAATGTATATTATACTGGGGGGGGGTGGCCGCACTGAATGTATATTATACTGGGGGGGGTGGCCGCACTGAATGTATATTATACTGGGGGGGGGGGGTGGCCGCACTGAATGTATATTATACTGGGGGGGGGGTGGCCGCACTGAATGTATATTATACTGGGGGGGGTGGCCGCACTGAATGTATATTATACTGGGGGGGGGCGCACTGAATGTATATTATACTGGGGGGGGGGGGGTGGCCGCACTGAATGTATATTATACTGGGGGGGGGGTGGCCGCACTGAATGTATATTATACTGGGGGGGGGGTGGCCGCACTGAATGTATATTATACTGGGGGGGGGGGGCGCACTGCGCCACCAATGTTAATACAAATGCAGGAGGTGGGTGCCGGAGTGAACCCGACCTCTATGATAGGGGGCTGCGATCAGCGGCAGTTAACCCCTAAGGTCCCGCTCCCTGTCATAGAGGTCGGGTGCCGGCTATTTGATTCCGGCACCCGCCTGCTGTATTTGCGCATGCGCGGGCGTGCGCGTACTTGTAGGAATGGAGAGGCGGCCCGAGTACTTGTTCAGCCGTTGTGCGCAGGCGCGGCACAGCGATGCGGCCGGACGAAAGAGGCCGTATCCATGGGATACAGAAAACAACAAAGGAATCGCTTTACATGATTTTTTGAATGAAAGGTAGCTTTTGGATAATAACATGGATAGGAAGATATGTTGTGTGGGGGTAAATAGATTAGATAAAACCTATTTTATGAAGTGGGACAACCCCTTCAGGCAGCCTCACTGTTATTCTAAAGACAGATAAGGATTCTGTCATATCACTTGTGTAGAAGCTCAAGATTGGGACTACCTCAACTATGACTGAAGCAAGGTCAAGAGCTGTTTTTCCAGTGAGTACATAACTTATCACCCTAGCCTGACACAGTCTCATCAGCACAGCCTGTTACTAGGATTTATCACATCCTACTTGCATGTGTATCAGAGGCTGTTTTATTGGTGGATGTAAACTGTTATCAAGAACCTGGCTAAAGTAAAGTGTATTCAAACCGGCCTCAGTCTTCCAACTCCACACCACTAATACCCTCAATCTCTTGCACCATGAAGGTGCTGGCGTCATGACATTATTTAAACCAGGGGCCCAGCCGCCCAGGCACTCAACAAACATCCACCATCAAGGGCACCTCAACCACCACCTGGCCGGTGTCCCCTGCAACCGAGTGTGCCCCGGAGAATCCAGTGCTGTTCTCCTCTTCACTGCACTGCTGGCCCAGGGAGGCGTCTGCTAAACCGTGAGTAACCGATGAACTGTATGTACATTCCGGCCCACCATGCACCTCACATGTTCTATCCCTGCAGACTGGCACTTTGCAAAGGCACTTTAACCTGTTAGGGACATAGGGTGTACAGGTACACCCTGACGTCCTGGTACTTAAGGACACAGGGCGTACCTTTACGTCATGTGTAGTTCCAATCACCGCCGCCCGGCGGGCAGTGATCGGAACAAGGTGCCTGCTCAAATCATTTAGCAGGCACCTTGGGTCAATGCCCGGGGCTGCGGTTTGCGGCTTTTACTGGAGGTTGCGGCGGCGGTGTGAGGTGCCATCGGGTCAACGTGCGGCTGTAAGGGGGACTTGATGGCATGGAAGGCAGCGTGATGCCTTCCTCAGGCATCGACGCTGCCTTCCGGTGACAAGCCTGTGAGATCCAGCCCCCTGAATCTCACAGGCCGGACGCTGTATGAGTAATACACACTGTATTACTCATGCAGCCAATGCATTCCAATACAGAAGTATTGAAATGCATTGTAAAGGGGATCAGACCCCAAAAGTTGAAGTCCTTAAGTGGGACAAAAAATAAAGTTAAAAAAAGTTGAAAAAATAAAGTTTTCCCCCAAAAACAAAAAGTTTCAAGTAAAAAAAAAAAAAACACGTAATTTCCCCCAAATAAATAAAATAAATTAGTAAAAAATAGGGGACTAAAAAATATAGACATATTAGGTATCGCCGCGTCCGTATCGACCGGCTCTATAAACATATCACATGAGCTAACCTCTAAAATGAACACCGTAAAAAAAATAAACATGCTAAATAAACCATTTTTTGTCACCATACATCACAAAAAGTACAACAGTAAGTGATGAAAAAGGCGTATGCCCACCGATATAGTACCAATCTAACCGTCACCTCATTCCACAAAAAATGAGCACCTACCTAAGACAATCGCTCAAAAACAAAAAAAAAACTATGGCTCAGAATATGGAGACACTAAAACATATTTTTTTTGTTTTAAAAAAGCTGTTATTGTGTAAAACTTAAGTAAATTAAAAAAATATACATATTAGGTATCGCCAAATCCGTAATAACCTGCTCTATAAAAATATCACATGACCTAACCACTCAGGTGAGTACCGTAAAAAAAAAACGGTATAAAAAAAGGCATTTTTTGTCACTTTACATCACAAAAACTGTAATAGCAAGCAATCAAAAAGACATACACACCCCAAAATAGTGCCAATCAAACGGTCATCTCATTCAGAAAAAATCATACCATACTCAAGATAATTGCCCAAAAACTGAAAAAAACTATAACTCTCAAACTATGGAAACACTAAAACATGATTTTTTTTTTGTTTAAAAAATGAAATCATTGTGTAAAACTTACATAAATAAAAAAAATATACATTTTAGGTATCACCCCGTCCGTAATAACATGCTCTATAAAAATAAGACATGACCTAACCCCTCAGATGAGTACCGTAAAAAACATAAAAATAATGGTGTAAAAAAAGCCATTTTTTTGTCACCTTACATCACAAAAAGTGTAATAGCAAGCGATCAAAAAGTCATACGCATAGTCATAATCGCCCTAAAAAAAAAAAAATAACTAAAAAATTATGGCTATCAGACTATGGAGACACTAAAACATGATTTTTTTTTGTTTCAAAAATTTTAATCATTTTGCAAAACTTACATAAATAAAAAAATTGCATACATATTAGGTATCGCCACGTCTGTGACAACCTGCTCTATAAAAATACCACATAATCTAACCTGTCAGATGAATGTTGTAAATAACAAAAAAACTATGCCAAAACAGCTATTTCTTGTTACCTTGCCTCACAAAAAGTTTAATATAGAGCAACCAAAAATCATATGTAACCTAAACTAGTACCAACAAAACTGCCACCCTATCCCGTAGTTTCTAAAATGGGTTAACTTTTTTGGAGTTTCTACTCTAGGGGTGCATCAGGGGGGCTTCAAATGGAACAAAAACCGTATGGCATTCCTTTTGCTTCTGCTCACTGCTGTGTGCCAGTACAGCAGTTTACGACCACATATGGGGTGTTTCTGTAAACTACAGAATCAGTGCCATAAATATTGACTTTTGTTTGGCTGCTAACCCTTGCTTTGTAACTGGAAAAAAAATATTAAAATGGAAAATCTGCCAAAAAAGTTAAATTTTGAAATTGCATCTCTATTTTCCATTAATTCTTGTGGAACATCTAAAGGGTTAACAACGTTTGTAAAATCAGTTTTGAATACCTTGAGGGGTGTAGTTTCTAGAATGGGGACATTTTTGGGTGGTTTTTATTATTTAAGCCTCATAAAGTGACTTTAGACCTGAACTGGTCCTTAAAAAGTGGGTTTTTGAAAATTTCTGAAAAAATTCAAGATTTGCTTCTAAACTTCTAAGCCTTGTAACAGCCCCAAAAAATAAAATATAATTTTCCAAAATGATCCAAATATGAAGTAGACATATGGGGAGTGTAAAGTAATAACTATTTTTGAAGGTATTACTATGTATTATAGAAGTAGAGAAATTAAAACTTAAAAATTTACTAATTTTTCCAAATTTTTAGTAAATTTTGTATTTTTTTTATAAATAAAAATGTTAATTTTTTACTCCATTTTACCAGTGCCATAAAGCACAATATGTGATGAAAAAATAATCTCAGAATGGCCTGGATAAGTCAAAGCGTTTTAAAGTTATCACCACATAAAGTGACACTTGTCAGATTTGCAAAAAATAGCCTGGTCCTTAAGGTGAAATATGGCCGTGTCCTTAAGGGGTTAAATCTGGCTTTTATGGTGTATTCAATACACTGTATTCCCCTTCCACCACAAAAAGGGTATATGGTTCCATCTTCCTTTTCTCGTCCTCCTCCTCCTTCATCATATGAACATGCTTATTAGGCTGCCCTTGCGCCTAATGTTTTAGAGGGTCAGCTCAACAGCAAGGCCCTCAACCATAATTTTTTCGATGGTCAGCTCAGCAGCAGGCCCTCAACTATAATTTTTTCGATGGTCAGCTCAGCAGCAGGCACTCAACCATAATTTTTTCCATGGTCAGATCAGTAACAGGCCCTCAACCATAATTTTTCCCATGGTCAGATCAGCAGCAGGCACTTGCCCCTAAATTTTTCCATGGTCAGCTTAGCAGCAGGCCCTCAACCATAATTTTTTCGATGGTCAGCTCAGCAGCAGGCTCTCAACCATATTTTTTGGATGGTCAGACCAACAGCAGGCCCTCGCCAGTAATGTTTTAGATGGTCAGCTCAGCAGCAGGTCCTTGCCTATAATGTTTTTGATCAGCACTAGGCACTAGCCGCTTATAAATTAAATGGTCAGCTCAGCAGCAGACCCTCACCGCTAATGTTTTAGATGGTCAGCTCAGCAGCAGGCCCTCGTCCATAATGTTTTAGATGGTCAGCTTGGCAGCAGGCCCTGAACCATAATTTTGTCCATGGTTAGATCAGCAGCAGGCCCTCGCCCCTGATGTTTTAGAGAGTCAGCTCACCAGCAGACCCTCAACCATAATTGTTTCGATGGTCAGCTCAGCAGCAGGCCCTTGCCCATAATTTTTTCCATGGTTAGATCAGCAGCAGGCCCTCGCCCCTGATGTTTTAGAGTCAGCTCACCAGCAGACCCTCAACCATCATTTTTTCGATGGTCATCTCAGCAGCAGGCCCTCACCCCTCTAATGTTTTAAAGGGTCAGCTCAGCGGCAGACCCTCACTCCTAATGTTTTAGATGGTCAGATTAGCAGCAGGCCCTCCCCTCTATTGTTTAAGGGGGTCAAGAGCAGTCCCTTACTCCTAATGTTTTTGAGGGTCGCCAGCAGGCCAGCAATCATAATTTTTCAAGGGTGTGTGTATAAGGCCTCATGCACACGACCGTTGTGTGCATCCGCGGCCGTTGTTTCGTTAGACGTGTTTTTCTGCGGTTCCATTGACTTTCAATGGGTCCGTTGAAAACTCGGCTTCTGCACCGTTTTTACACCGCGCCCGTGACCCGTGTTTCCTGGCCGTGAAAAAAATATAACCTGTCCTATTTTGTGCCAGCTCCCCCCCATAGTGCCAGCCCCCCCTATAGTGCCAGCCCCCCATAGTGTCAGCTCTCCCAATAGTGCCAGCCCCCCTATAGTCCCCCCATAGTGCCAGCTCCCCCTATAGTGCCCCCCATAGTGCCAGCTCCCCCTATAGTGCCCCCCATAGTGCCAGCCCCCCTATAGTGCCCCCCCATAGTGCCAGCTCCCCCTATAGTCCCCCCCATAGTGCCAGCTCCCCCTATAGCCCCCCCATAGTGCCAGCTCCCCCTATAGTCCCCCCATAGTGCCAGCTCCCCCTATAGTCCCCCCCATAGTGCCAGCTCCCCCTATAGTCCCCCCCATAGTGCCAGCTCCCCCTATAGTCCCCCCATAGTGCCAGCTCCCCCTATAGTCCCCCCATAGTGCCAGCTCCCCCTATAGTCCCCCCCATAGTGCCAGCTCCCCCTATAGTCCCCCCCATAGTGCCAGCTCCCCCTATAGTGCCCCCCATAGTGCCAGCTCCCCCCTATAATGCCCCCCATAGTGCCAGCTCCCCCTATAGTGCCCCCCATAGTGCCAGCTCCCCCTATAGTGCCCCCCATAGTGCCAGCTCCCCCTATAGTGCCCCCCATAGTGCCAGATCTCCCCCCCCCATAGTGCCAGATCTCCCCCCCATAGTGCCAGCCCTCCGCAAAGAAGAAAAAAGAATAAAAAATACTTACCTCCATCAGCAGCGTGTGCTGCCGGCTCAGGCGTCGCGATGATAATGACGTCATCGCGCTTCCTGAGCCGGCCTCTGATAGGCTGCAGGCATTAATGCCTGCGGCCTATCAGAAGAACAGGGGAGGGACACGCCTCTCCCTCCCCTGCCCCACAGCACGGCCGCAATTACACATCCAGGGCCGCGCCGCCTGTGGTGATCGGCGGTGCGGCCCTGAAGAATAAAAAAAATATTTTTATTTTTTTTTAGACGGGTGGCCTGGGGGACAATTGCCTCCCTGCCCCCCGGCCCAGCCCGCCCCTGCACACCAATATATTCTTTTATACATATCCTATGGATAGGTATGATTATTGATAAAGTTGACTAAACCCTCCCTATTTTATGGGAGCCCTGAATACTGTATTTTTTTATTTTTTTTATTTGGCTGTGGGTAATGTTTGCTCCACAAAAAAAAAAAACGTTTGTATGTTTGGTAAATTGATAGCCAATAGGTATTTGACTGGTCATTGATATTGGTTACATTGATTAGCACAAACCATGACATGGATTTCTTACTTTGCACATATAAGATCTCAATAACCTAATCCTATGTTAATGGATTATAAGGATGTTGCAACTACGCTTGACCAGCCGGATTTTAAGTACTACTCCCACCATGCTCAAGTGAAGCCTGGTACATGTTTTGACTATTTATATGATGTTGGACTGGGTTACATCTTGTATGTTTGGATGATGGTATTGGGGCACATACAGACGAGATGGCCTGAATATCAGCACTGGTTTTGGTTCTTGAATGAGTAATCTTCTTCTGAGGCTGGATAGCTCCAAACGGCCCACAATGTTTTCCCATTTCAGTTTCATGATAGCTTTTCAACACTTGGCCCTTCGTAACATTTAAAATGTATTATAAATATGTCTTTCTCTATTCACATCAAAGCTGTTATGCATTGTGTAATATCAAATATCTGATGTTTGCTGCCACTCCGGATATACCGTATTTTTCGCCCTATAAGACGCACCGGCCCATAAGACGCACCTAGGTTTTTGGGGAGGAAAATAAGAAAAAAATTATTTTTAGCTTTTGGTGGGTTTGGAACTAATGGTGGTCTGTGGGTGGCACTATTACTGGGGATCTGTGAAGGACACCGTTATGGGGGGATCTGTGGATGACGGACACTGTTATGGGGGGATCTGTGGATGACGGACACTGTTATGGGGGGGATCTGTGGATGACGGACACTGTTATGGGGGGGATCTGTGGATGACGGACACTGTTATGGGGGGGATCTGTGGATGACGGACACTGTTATGGGGGGGATCTGTTGATGACTGACACTGTTATGGGGGGGGGATCTGTGGATGACTGACACACTGTTACAGGGGGGGATCTGTGGATGGCACTGTTATAGGGGGGGATCTGTGGATGGCACTGTTACAGGGGGGGGATCTGTGGATGGCACTGTTACGGGGGGGGATCTGTGGATGGCACTGTTACAGGGGGTGGGGGATCTGTGGATGGCACTGTTACAGGGGGGGGATCTGTGGATGGCACTGTTACAGGGGGGATCTGTGGATGGCACTGTTATATATGTGCCATCCACAGCCCCCCAGCCCAAAACAGTGGCATCCACAGCCCCCCAGCCCATAACAGTGGCATCCACAGACACCCCCCCCCCTTAACTGTGCCATCCACAGATCAGCTCACCCACCCGCCGCCACCCCCGCCTCTGCCGCCCCCAGTGCTAATATTACATGTCTTATTCGATTAAAATGTATTAGATATGCCCCCTCACTCCTATATTGCTAATTGTACCTTACATCCTATTCCTAGCTTCTGTAATGCAGGCCGGGCGGCCGGCGCGTCACACGCTGACGTCACTTGCCTGCGCCGCCTGCTTCATTCATAAAGTAGGCGGCGCAGGCACGTGACATCAGGGAGTCACGCTGCCGCCCGCCCGTCCTGCATTACAGAAGCTAGGAATAGGATTTAAGGTACAATTAGCAATATAGGAGTGAAGGTGGATGACGTGATGACGTAGACAGAGTACGTCACGTCCTCCCCCTCCCCCGGGACTCGGCGGTCTTGCTACCTCGCTACTTTGAATCCCCTGGCGTCCTCGTGCCGATCTTCATGCTGATCTTCGGCCGTGTCCTCCTCACGATTGCGGGGCATGTGCCGATGTCCTGACCGTTAAGCCTGAACGTGGTGCTTGTCCTTGGTTCCTGATGATCCTCCCTCCTCCTCTCCGTGCCGTCTGATCAGTCCGGTCAGTCCCGTTGTGGAGCGCGTCTTCAGCCCTTCTCGATCCTCTCTTCCTCTCCCTGTGGCACTGTGAACAGCTTTTGTTGTGTTTCCTCTGGCCGTTGGACTGTTGTCGAAACTTGCTTTGGAATCGTTGCCGATCCTCTCCTCTCCCCCCTGCACCACTGTTGTTGGAGACTGTGTATTCTTCGTTTCTGCCGCCGGTGCCCCTCAAGATCTTCAATCCTTGGATGCTAGGAGGAGGTGGAATACGGGTGAGATTGTTCCATTTACTTTCTTTTTTTGTCCTCCAGATCTTCTCTCCCTAGGATGATATCCACTAACTAAAGAAGAAAAAAGAAAAAAGAAAAAAAAAACTACTTTTTCCATCCAAAAACACATCTGAAAAATACTGAGGTGGCCACAAAAAAAAAAAAAAAAGGAGGAAACTATAAAGTATAAAGTGGAAAGTGGAAGAAAAGAGGAGGAAAAAAAAAAAAAGAAAAAAAAAATTAAAAATAAGTTTTAAAAAATAACAAAGTGAAGGGGGGGGAGAAAAAAAAAGGAGGAAAAAAAAAAAGAAAAGGGGGAAAAAAAAAAAAAGAAAAGAAAAGGAGAATAAAGAAGAAGGGAGAGGAAAGGGAAAGAAAAAACAAAAAAAAAAGGAAAAAAAGAAGACATATAAATACAAAAGGAGAGAAAGAGGTGGAAATTAAAAAAAAAAAAAAAAAAAAAAAAAAAAGGGGGAGAAAAAGGAGGAGAAGAAAAAGAAGGAAAAAGCAAAGGAAAAAAAAAAAAAAAAAGGAGGATCAAAGTATGGCTCCAAAAGCTAGTAGGCGCTCGGCTGACCTCTCAAATCAGAAACTGGGGTTTAAAACTGCTGAAACAACAAAAATAGACCAGTTTCTGAGGTCTCCGAGGGTTAATACGAGGGGCGGACAAAAGGAACTTGCCGCAAAAAAAAATGATGACCCAGAGTTGACAGAGCTAGACCCACAAAAAGCCTCTAGATACTCAGAAGTGGAAGATGGTATAATGGGAGAGGTTATCCCTAACGACAACTCCTCTCCGCTAGAAGAAATATTGCTAGCGGTTAAACAAAATGGGGATTTAATACAGGCTGTTACAACCCAACTTGGGTTTATCCAAGTTGATGTGGGACTAATAAAAGATGATTTGTCAAAAATGAGAGACAGAGTTAACAACATAGAGAGCTCTGTTACCCTGATACAGAATGAATCCCAAAAAATAAAAACTGAAGTCTCCACACTTAAATCAGAGTATAACCTTCTGAAGAAAAAGGTGGCGGACCTTGAGGATAGGTCACGAAGATACAACGTGAGAATAATAGGGATTTCAGAGGGTGCGGAAGAGAAGAATTCAACCCAATTCATACAGAAGTTAATCCTGTGGTGCATCAAAATGTATCCTTTTTCTTTTTTCTTTCTTTTTCCTCTTTTTCCCATCTAACCACTGTTGATAATGCTGACTAGAATTGTTACCTGGAATATACGTGGTTTGGGGGATAGAGGAAAAAGACAAGCAGTTTTTTTATTTTACTCGGGTCCACCTACCTGCAATAGTATGTTTGTTGGAGACCCACCTCACCGAAGAGACCTCTAGGGTGGTCAACAGGGGATGGGCTGCGCATACGTATCATTCTACTTTCTCTAATTACTCGAGAGGTGTTACTGTCTTGATACATAGACTTATTGATTTTGTTTGTATGGCATCCTCTGTTGATCAACAGGGGAGATTTTTTTTTTTATACTGTAGGTTAAGGGGGGAAATATGCATTTTGGCCTTTGTCTACATTCCACCGCCATTTTCTTTCTCGGTTCTTAATTCTTTGGTATTGTTTATGGATAAATGGCCTGAGTGCCCAACACTGATCATTGGCGATTTCAACTGTGTCATTGATCCTTTACGTGATAGGGTTTCTACAAGCATCAGGAGTGATAGTCCGGTTCAGGGGTCTCCCCTGGCACGGTTTTGCCTGGAGGCTGGCTTTGAAGATGTTTGGGAATATTTAGGACAGGGGAAAAGGGTTTTTTCATGTTTCAGTAAAGCAGGTAAATCAATGTCTAGAATAGATCTTGCACTGATAAGTAGTAAACATGTGAAATTGGTAAATCGAATGAAATACGAAACAAGGTCAATATCGGATCACTCTCCGCTACTACTTGAACTCTGCTTAACTCAGGAAAGATACACACAAAAACCTCCCTTTAGACTAAATCCTTATTGGCTATCAGTTATAAAGACACATGAAATAATCCAAAATGAAATTGGCCTTTTTTGGGATAATAATTATGGCTCAGCAAAAATTCAAGTTGTATGGGATACTTTTAAGGCGTACATGAGGGGATTGCTGGTTAGTAACATCGCGAATCTTAGAAAGGAGTACGGGAAAAAACAGAAAAACCTAGAAGAACGTGCAGCACTGGCGACAGAATCCTTTTATATGAATAAGACGGAGGAGAATAGGGAAAATATGCAAAGAACCACGCAAATATACTCTAATTTTTTATTGGACAAGGCCCAACAGAGCCTTTTTTTTAAGGGGCAAAAATACTTTACGGAGTCAGGGCGACCTGGTAAATTTTTGTCCAGAATAATATCAAATCAACAATCTAAAAAATTTATAGATAAGGTTCGATTGAGTGATGGTAAGATGGTCACTGGACAGGGTCCGGTAGAGAAGGCCTTTGTTGACTATTTCCTGGATTTGTACAAGGCTGAAACTAAGATCACAGACGATAAGATAGATTTCTATCTTGACAGGATTACCTTCCCTTCTATTACTGAGACGCAAAAGAAAGCACTCGAATTGGAGGTCTCAATTCAGGAACTCGAGGGAGCTATTAAATTATGCTCGGCCAACTCTACTCCTGGTTCAGATGGGCTTCCATACGAATTCTATAGTAAATATAGGGAGTGCATTCTCCCTAGACTGCTGGAGGTCTTTTCTGAATCAATGGAGTATGGGAAGTTGCCAGATTCAATGATGGAAGCTGTAATAATATTAATTCCAAAAAAAGGCAAGGACCCCCTAGATCTAGAATCTTATAGACCAATCTCACTTCTTAATGCAGATGTAAAGCTTCTTGCGAGGGTCTTGGCTACAAGGCTTTCTAGGGTCATTTCCTCTATTGTCCACCCGGATCAGAGTGGCTTTATTCAGAACAAGGGTACACATTATAATCTACATCGGCTCTTTTCTAATATTCAGGCCCCTGGGGGGACCTGCTCGCTCCATCCTGTCATTGGACGCCTCTAAGGCCTTTGACAGGGTGGAGTGGCGCTTCCTCTGGAAGGTTCTGGCAAGGATGGGCTTTGGAGAAAGGTTCATAGGTACTCTTAAGTTACTATATGGATCTCCAAGGGCAAAATTGAGTCTTAATGGAATCCTGAGTAGCAGTATTGATTTAAATAGGGGCACGCGGCAGGGCTGTCCATTATCCCCATTGTTATTTGATATTTATATCGAACCCCTTGCTATGGCCATTAGACAGGACGATCAGCTTAAAGGATTTGGTACGCTAGGAACACAAGACCGTATCTCATTATATGCGGATGATGTTCTTTTTTTTATAGACCATACGGAAATTACTCTCCCTAGGATTATTCAAATGGTTAAAGCATTTGGTGAGGTGTCTGGTTTTCTTATAAACTGGGCTAAGACCAGTTTGATGCCAGTGGATCCCCTGCCACAGAAAGAGGTCTCTGTGACACAGTTGAATATTGTTGACACTTTTCAATACTTGGGTTTGATTATATCACCTCGGGTTGAAAATTTTATACAACTTAATTTGATCCCCATAATGGTAAGCTGTAGAGCTAAAATAGGGATCTGGCTGAGACTTCCTCTATCTAGAGCCGACCGAGTCTCATTAGTCAAAATGGTGATACTACCACAATTTTTATATGTGCTCAGGAATACACCTATTTGGATACAAGATAAGTATTTTAAACTTATGGAAAGAATAATTAATGATTTAATATGGGGAAGAAAGCGAGTTCGAATAAAGCTGGAATATTTGTATAAATCAGTGGAGTGCAGGGGTTTAAACCTCCCCTACTTTAAAGGGTATTTTATTGCAGCCCAGCTATTCAGGTGCTATGAATCAGAGAACAGTGCACTGCTGGGGAAGATGGTAATTAGCCACGCCCATAATAATATTTTTACCTTGTTGGAATCCGGGCTATTGAAGAGCTATGAGCGAGGCTACAGAGAGACTATAAAACTACTCCTGAAAGTGTGGGCTACAACTAGGACATGGTTGAAGATCAAGGGTTCATTTACATTCACGCCTCTTTGGCATAATGTGCACTTACAAAGGTTGGATGATATTGCAGCCGACACATTTTGGCAGAAGAATAAAATTTTATACATTTCACAGGTAGTTAAGGATAGAGATATTAAACCATTTATAGAGATGACACATAATATAGAAAATTTTTCATGGTTTAGGTATCTTCAATTGCGTTCAGTACTATCCAGTTTGGATGACAAACTGGTGTTGGATATAGATAATTCATCTTTTTTGAATGAATGGGTAGGGGGTACACTGTCTAGAATAAAAATTTCAAATATATATAAGCTATTACTTAAGGCACGGTTTAATGATACACATTCACCAGGACAAAGAGCGTGGGAGCTGGATTGTCCGAACTTACAAATAGAAGGTTGGGAGAATATTTTTGGGAATTTAGGTTCACTGTCACAGAACTTCAACCACGTTCTAGTACAATTCTATATTTGCCATAGATTATATATTACTCCATTGTGGATGAATAAATGTGGATTAAGAGACACGTCAAACTGCCCCAAATGCGACACTGTAGGAGCGGACTTTCTTCATATGATATGGACTTGTCCAGAACTTATAAACTACTGGAATACTATTAATAGTTGTATTATGTATAAACTAAAAGTTCGAATCCCTTTTGAACCACAAGTATTTGTGCTTAATGATCTTTCCAAATTAAATAATCACAAGTATCAAAAGATTTTCTTGAGCAGAATATTGATGTTGGCTAGAGTCTTGGTCAGTCGGACCTGGTTTGCTCGATTCACTCCAGATATAAATACATGGATAAATTTAGTTGTTAAGGTAAAAAATTATGAGAAAATTATGTACAAACAGAGGGAAGCTGAGGACAAGTGGATTAAGATATGGGGTGGTTGGAGGATTGATTAGTTGAGGTCAAATTGTTTTATTTTTAGGGGTTTTATTTTGACGCACCACAGGTCGGGTGGGGGGGTTGGGGGGGGACTGTATCTTTTTTTTCTACTCTGTAATGTTTTGATATATTAATTAATAAAGACAATTAATAAAAAAAAAAAAAGAAGCAATATAGGAGTGAGGGGGCATATCTAATACATTTTAATCGAATAAGACATTTAATATTAGTATATCGGAGCGGCGGGGCGGGGCTATAGTACATTGATTGCACCACCCCGCCGCTATTCCCGGCCCCCAGCTCCTCCTCCAGTCCCTCCCCCGGCCCCAGCGTACGCTACATCGCATCCAGCGATGTTAAATTGTCCGCATTCGCCCCATAAGACGCAGGGGCATTTCCCCCCGATTTTTGGGGGGGAAAAAGTGCGTCTTATGGGGCGAAAAATACGGTATATTTTGGATACACACGGCTGTTTAAACCAAATATAAATGATGTACTTTTGTAAAGATGAAAGCCAATGTTAATATTTGTTTTTATGTTTCTTTCAAATACAGTACTGTGGACAGTCTGGATGCCTCGGAAGAATCCGACACGGCCGGGAGTGAAACCCCTGCGGTTTTCTTCCCCGCCACAAGACCGGCAGCGACGCCAGTAGAGGACCCAGAAGACTCTGCACAGGCCCAGGCCCCCCTTCAACTAGCCAGTCCACCACGTCAGGTCCAGCCACAGCCAAGACGGAGCCGCCAAGTCCCTCCCTCTTCCTCTGGGCAAGAGAATCGGGAAATGATTTACGCACGCGTCATCAATTTTCTTGCCCAGAGGAGGAGTGATGGCTTGGAGGAAAAAATGTTAAGGGGACTAGGGCCGCTAATGCAGCAGGTCACTCCTAAAGAGCATCCAGACTGCATGGCTTCATTGGCCATTGTCATTAAAATGTTTATTTGCCCGAACCATGGGGACATTATTGGCAAATTAAATGCCATGAAACTGGAGATAGAAAATGCTGGACAGCAGCCCAATCCTGCACCATATAAGTTCCCTCCACAACCCACCCAAGGCCCTTCTTTTCCACCCCAACTACAGTACCTTCCACCTCAGGGGCAAATGCATTCTGTGAGACAGGCCCTTTACCAAGCCATTTTGGCAACTGGGGCACCACCACAGGCCCATGTAAGGCCACGGTCCTCTTTTCCGCCAGGTTCTTTCACTCAGGACCTTCTTGATTTATAATTTTTATTTTTTTATTTTTATTCAAGCACTTTATATGTTATTTGTTTGCTGTGGTAAAATTACCCTTTCCTCTGTTTTTGGTGATCCCAAAATTTAACTAAAAAATGCTTTGGGTCAAAACTAATTGACTATTATTTTATTTGCACACTACACAAAACATTTACATTTTAAAACACAATGTAAAACAAAAGCTACACACACTGTATCTCACAAAGCCACACTTTATTTTGATGATCAACATCTTTATTTAGGGTTCCTGTGCAGATGAGGTATTATAAAAAAATTTGGACCAGATGAGCCAAAAATCAAGATGTTTTAGTCAATTACCATTTAGACATAAGCATCATTAATATTTAGTTATATGTATTTTTAAATATTTGATGTCCAAAAAATCTCAGCCCGCAATCCCACGTCAAGGGTCCTCATTATCTTGCGAGTCCCTACGATCAACTACCACAATCATTTTTAGTAATTTATCTACAAAATAAAAAAAAAATTAAGAGCCCAGAAGATTTCAAAAACTGCCACGAATAGCGTCCCTCTGGGCTGAAAAAGTAGTCTGCAAAGAGTTCCCAAACTGCAATGCCTGCAGTCCCAGGTCGTCTATGCAGGGTCCTTTCCAAACCTAAATCTGATGACGTAGGAAGATCTTCCATGTCAACAGAAGAGGATGCCTAGTGAATCCTGGTGAAGTTGTGTAGAACGGCACAAGCTTTAATCACCAGGGTAGCATTCTCCGGATCCATCTGTATGGATGACAAAAACACCCTCCACTTGCTAGAGAGTATCCGGTAGTTGAAGATACGCCTCCTGACATCCAAACCACGCTTTGGAAAGGGCCGCATAACATGTGGAGTCAATGCAAACCCTTCATCCGCCACGATGACAAACGGAGCCGGCGGACCTGCATATCCGGGCAGTCTTCTGGACTCGGGCAGGGCAAGCTGGTTGGCACGAAGCCGCTCACCCATTCTAGAAGCACTAAAGATGCGAGCATCCACAGTACTTCCACAGGGCCCGATATCTACCATTATAAAATGGTAATGACTGTCAGCAACAGCCATCAGCCCTACCGAAAAATATTGTTTATAATTGAAGAAACGGCTCCCTGAGTGTGGCGGCTTCTTCACACAGATGTGCTTGCCATCCATTGCCCCGATGCAGTTTGGAAACTGCGCAGAATTTTGGAAGCCCTCAACGATCCAAAGCCAATCGTCCACCTTGGGCTGCGGCATCACTGTCTCTCGGAGTTGCTGCCAGATGACATGGCAAGTGTGTCGTACAATTCTCAAGATCGTTGAGGTTCCTAAAAGAAACTCAAAATGCAGGGATGCAAAAGAGTCCCCAGTGGCAAGGAATCTGTAGGAAAAAGGATATAAAAAAAAAAGTCATCAGCAACTCAAAGGGAACAACAGATTCATGATTCAAGTATATATATATATATATATATATATATATATATACACTACAGCAGTGTTCCCCAACCAGTGTGCCTCCAGATGTTGCAAAACTACAACTCCCAGCATGCCCACACAGCCAATGGCTGTCCAGGCATGCTGGGAATTGTAGTTTTGAAACAGCTGGAGGCACACTGGTTGGGAAACACTGCACTACAGGATTGAAAACACCCTATGTCTAGTGGTGGGGAACCTATGGGATGGGTGCCATAGTCGGCACTCAAGGCCCTGTGTGTGGGCACCCACACCCTTTGAAAAGTCTATGGTTTACCAATATACACCTTAGACTTTACAAAGCATTGATCAGCACAGGGCACACATCGAAAAGGATAGGCAGCACTGAATTGAAGCGGCCTATTAAAGCTAAATGATAAAATGCAATGACACAAAACTATATTGGACTGTAGTTTGCTGGGTACATTGGCGTATTTAAATTTTACAAGAAAAGCGTAGTTGAAGGGTTGTAGTTTCGAAACTCAGTCTGAAAACGGCTCACCCTCACTGACCTATGTATTTGGTTGCATTAAATAAAAAAAAAAAAAAAAAAAAAGGTGTCTACGAGCAAAACAATAACAGCTATTGGGGTGTGGGCAGTACTACCACAACTAAGTGACAACAACTATGTTTAGCCCCTTTAAAATGCAGTAAATGATGTGCAAGTTCACAATTATGTGAACATTATGCATGATGAGGACGTTAGCAAGAAATCTCAGGGGTTGGCAGCAGCACAATCATACAAAATAGGGTACAGACCGGTACATAGACTTCTAACAGGGTGGTGCACGCAGATAGAGATCCTGACAGAGGGACCAATTTCATTCAGACACTACAAAAATCCCCTGCACTCGCCAGTAATTGACGAAAAATGTAGAAAGATTAACTCAGACAGGCAGGATACAGCCTGCTGTAACACGGCGGACTGACTGTATTAAACACCATTTTTAACAAACTACTGGCGAGTGCAGCGTATTTTAGGAGTGTCTGGAGGACGTTAGCTGAACACAAGTTAGAAACTTGCTCTAAAATAAAAAAAAATTACAAATATTGTTATGTCATGTGACAGGGATTAACGTGTTAAGAAACAAACCATTAAACCCCCAAAAAAACAATATGGGCAAAGAAATGTTACTTCAGCAAACAGTAGCACATGTCTCACAGCAGCCATTTTCTAGCACATGTTACTCCTGACACAAGCACTGCACATTACTGTTTGACGATGAGCCTTTCCTCAGGAGAAATGCTGCGCCTCATATTGGTGTCCATAAAGGTAAAGACAGTACGTAGAGATGACAGCAATCGATCAAATGTACCCACTGACATCCGACAGAAGGAAAATAACTTCTCCGGATGGCTGCGAAGATCTTGGTATAGGGTATGGAAGTGTCCTTTCCGGTAGCGTTGTGAAACAATCGGATGGACCCAAAATCGCCGCCTTCTACTCGGTTCCTCATTCAACAAAGGAGTGCGCTGTTCCCAACGCCGAGAAACCAGCCAATGCAGTACGACCTCTTCCTCAGAATCAGACATGGTGATACAGCAAAGAGAAGCAGCCAAAATAACCTCTGTACTCTGGAAAGACTACAGAAAATGGCCACAAATGCATACTTCATTTATACCAGTATCCTGGGTGGAGATATTAAAATGACATTTTTTTAACCATTCCAGGATTTCTGACGGGCCGCAAAAAAAACGGGAACACAGGCTCACGGAAGCACAACGGAAGCAAAAACGGCCACGGATCACGGAACAACGGAACCACGTTTTGCGGGACGTTAAAAAATACTGTTGTGTGCATGAGGCCTAATGCCCTCCTTTATGTGTAATAAAGGGTGTATTGGAGTGCTGGTTCCTTGTAATTTTTGGCAGCCCTTTCACTTAATGCATAGGTTTTATGAGTGTAGGAGTCCCACTACCTGAACAATTATACCACAATGTGAATGAGGCCCTCCGTTATGTGATATACAGGTTGTATCGTAGTGCCCTTTCCTTGTAATTTTTGGCAGCACTTGCACTTTATAAGTAAAATATACAGGAAAGAATGTTTCCTAACAATTTTTCCTCTGAATTTTATTTTTATGCGTATTATTGTCAGTCTGTAAAATTGGTGGACTACTTGGACAACATCATTCTCAGTAGCGACCTGGGAGTCCAAGATGCATCCAGACATCCCCCCCATGCTGTTCCCGAACCATTTCAGTGATGTTTCCATCAATTTATGACTTTTTCCTGTGAACCAGACACTCTCCCCTCTTCATAGAATGGGGTGCCTGGTTTAATACTTAAGTTCTCCCATTGACTTCCATTGTGCTTGGTGCTCGATCAACATTAATAGACACCCATAAGCACATATAATGCACAGTTGATGTATGCTGCCACAAAAACATATCTGCCCTCTGCGTCAACAGCCAGTCTATCTACCTCCCACCTCGCATACTTATGAATTACAAGGGAGACTCCGATAAGAAAAGGAGGTATGACAGGATTGACTTGCACATTGGACCAACGGCATCTGTAGCCTTCTAGTGTGATCAGGTATTAAATGGGTTTCCTGTAAACATAGGATTTGAGCTGAGTATAATTTCCTATGTCATGAGTATACATATGCATGATAGTGCCAAGATGCAGCAAAAACACAACATATGTTGTCAATTGTACACCGAACAGTGCCTGTAGCATCCACATGACTATAAGTGCGTACAGAGCAGGTAGAGTAGCAACAAAGAGGAAAAGAAAAGGAGAAAAGAAAAAGAGAAATATGCAAACGAACATTGATAACTGTTCAGAACAGACTGCGCAACAGTTGTGGCAAATATTATGGGAGTGCTGGTGACTAGGTTCTCCACCTGCATTTCTCACGCCATGTGTAGGTAGGTCAGCCATGAGCCCCAACTTCAAGGCATAGTATAGTGGGGAGGGATATGGGGGGGGGGGACAATACATAGAGAGAGAAGGAGAACAATATCAGAAGGGCTCACCTATTGATGAGGTAATAAGAGGGAAAAGCCCCCAAGACAGCAAAACAATAGTTCCTAGAATTATCACTGGGAGATCGAGCAGGTCGTCCCTTGCTGTCGATCCATGCACTGGCTTTGGATAGGGTGGTGAAGAATCTAGTTGACTTGCTGTCTACCACCCGCAGCCTAGCAGGGTACACCAAAGAATATGGCATGTTCAGCTCCCAGGGCCTTTTTTTAACAGCCATGAAGGTCGCCCTTCTTTTCTTAAGTTTGGCCAAGAAGTCAGGAAATAGTAAGATGGCGGTGTTCTCAAAACCGATCTCCTGTTTTGGATGGGCCAATTGCATGATGTGGTTCGGTCAGTAGAATTAAGAAGTCAGGCAAGCATGGGACATGGAAGGGCTCCTGGTGGAGGAGGTTTAGCCGGGACACGATGCGCCCTCTCAATGACAAATGCAGAGGAGAAGTTTGTTTCTAGGAACGTGGTCATGAGCCACTTGCTTATAAACTCACATGGGTTGGTCCCTTCAGCACGTTTAGGTAAACTGATAATTCTCTGATTATTCCACCTTAGGCTCCTTTCACACTAGCGTTCGCTGGTCCGCTCGTGAGCTCCGTTTGAAGGGGCTCACGAGCGGACCCGAACGCAGCCGTCCAGCCCTGATGCAGTCTGAATGGAGCGGATCCGCTCAGACTGCATCAGTCTGGCGGCGTTCAGCCTCCGCTCCGCTCGCCTCCGCACGGACAGGCGGACAGCTGAACGCTGCTTGCAGCGTTCGGGTGTCCGCCTGGCCGTGCGGAGGCGTGCGGATCCGTGCGGATCCGTCCAGACTTACAATGTAAGTCAATGGGGACGGATCCGTTTGAAGATGCCACAATGTGGCTCAATCTTCAAGCGGATCCGTCCCCCATTGACTTTACATTGAAAGTCTGGACGGATCCGTCCGAGGCTATTTTCACACTTAGCTTTTTTTTGGTCATTTTAATGCAGACGGATCCGTTCTGAACGGAGCCTCCGCCTGCATTATTATGAGCGGATCCGTTCAGAACGGATCCGCCTGAACGCTAGTGTGAAAGTAGCCTTAGGCAGTTTTCATAGTCATTGCATTTTTGTTGCCAGAAATCAAGTTTTTTTCCAGAGCAGTTAGTTGTGTGTGGTGCGATCCTCCAGGTCATAAACGCGGACTTCAGCTTCCTTGACTCCCAGATCCACTCTGACCTCATTCAGTTTACCTGGCAGTGACGATCTGTAAGCTGATATGGCATGTAGTAGCTGATCTGTGACCTGTTTCAGAGTAGGGTCATTGTCAGCAGCAGGGTCTCCCACCACGCCGTCCTCAGCTTCCAGGGAAGAAGGCTGAAAGGGAGAGTCCACACCATCATGGGCTTCCGTACGAGCAAACTCTTTGAGCTTTTCAGCCGCTGTGAGGAATTTGTTTCTTGCAATTTTGACCTCCTGCCTCTGGGTAACAACTAATAATAGTCATGATAGGGTTATTGGGGAATTTCCTCGTGTCCCCTACTACCACCCTATAATAATGTCTCCCCAACCACCTTACCAATCTCTAAGACCCCACCAATAATGACACAAAACCGTATGTTGGAATTAAATGGCCACAGCAGCCTTTTATTAATACAAAACATAACATGTAAATATCCATATAAATATAACAGTATATATAAACCCTGACGAAGGAGGTCGTAGAAGCCCCGATTCGATTCCAGCTGGTGCCCCAAACACCCTGTTAAGCCACCCTGCCTCCAGCTGTATAACTCCAGCTCGGAGACACCGAGTGATGGTCACCCCACTGAAACCAACCAACTTTCCACACCTGGGAGTCCAGCCCCACCGTTTGAGGCCCTCCCATCCACAAACACCAAGCCCTACCACCGTCTTCCAGGACCTCCTACTGCCACAGAAGCGCAACTTGATCTTTAACCTCAAGCTTGCGCGGCCCTCCACACACCCAAGGCTCGCTCGATCCCTCCCTGCAGACCCAATGACCACAAATCAATACCCACCGCATTGAGGTGGACACCGTCTGCCCTCCAAAACTCACCGACACCTGGCTCCAACTGAAAATGCTGCACCACCACCGCCCCGTACCGCGCCACAAATTTTCTAACCGCCCTGTTCACCTTAATCCGGGCCTTGTTAATCCTCTCCACCGAACGCGCCTCACGCTAACGCCATCTGGGAACTATATCCGACCATACCACTACCATCCCGGGAAACAACGCCCACAACCGTAACAGGTCGAACTTAACATCCCAAATTAGCTCCCTCACCGGCTTCATACCTAAATCGTTCCCTTCCGCATGCAACACCAACACGTCCGGAGGCCGGTCCAGCTGAACAAAGCGGTGAACCTCCCTCAAAATTCCCCCCCCCCCCACAACATACCTCTGTAACCCAGCCACCGGATGGTCGCCACCTCCCTATCAAAGCGCAACTGACGACCATTAGGCCTCACATCCGCCCTCAACGCCCCCCAAAAAACAAACGAATGGCCGATAATCCACACTAGAGCCGGGGAAACACCTGAAATGAAATAAGCAAACACAAAACAACAGCATTAATACCATGGGCCTCAAACCGCCACCCCTATAGACCGCCTAAGCGCACATACGAACGAAACCGTCCCGATTCCCACCTTCCAATCCTCTTAATAACCTCCTCACTCATACCCAGACGAGCTGCCTCTGTCGCCGCCCCAATCCTAAACGAGTGGCCCATATAACGCCTCGGATCCACCCCCAAATCCCCCAAACACTTCTTCAACACCGCCACGAACTGGAATCTGGATAAAAAGGACCCATCCGCATGCCGCAACAAGGGAACCGACCCTGTCCCCCTACCAACACGATACTGACCAAGGCAACTCACTGGGCACATCAAGCAACCCAGAACCGCAAACAGGCAAATACTACATCCCCGCCCCTCCTGATCCATTTTCGACCTCCGCAACCGGACAACCACCCTGTCTTGCAACACCTCCACATCCTTATCCCTTAACCCCCGGCACAACTAACACTCCTACTGACCAACTCCCACAACCGAAATGTCCCGAAAAAGGCCAGTGAAAATGCCGCTTTTTGTACCTCCCCCCCAGATCTACACACCACCTCCAATCGTCTCCCAAGCTTCAACAACAGCAAAAATGATACTGGTAACCGCCTGTCCTCCATCCTACAACCCCGCCGCCAACCCTTCAACACCTGCCGCACCACAAAAGCCTTGGTACAGTCCACCAGCCCCCGCAACTTGAAACCAAAAGCTAATCCCGACATGCACTTGTTCACCTGAGCCACCGACCACCCCTCCTCCTTTTTCTCCCCTAAAAACAACAACAATGGCACCTCTCCCGATTCCCCTACACCCAGCATACCACACCAACTAACCCAACTCTCCCAAGCCCCCTCATACGCTGCCCACGTACCGGCCGACAAAGAAGCCCTGAACAACCCCCTCCAAGATCTCCCACAGCAGCCCCGGACACTCCAACCCGTCGATCTCCACCTCTGGTGCCAACTGGCGAAAGCGCTCCCAGTACGAACGAGAAAGAGCATCCGCAATACCGTTAGAGACACCCGGAACATGGACTACCACCCCCCACACATTCAGCTCCAAACAACACAACACCATATGCTGTAACAACCTAACCACCAGAGGGGACGAAGCCGACAAACTATTAATCACCTGCACCACCCCTATGTTTTCACAATGAAACCTCACCTTCTGGTTACGAAACATATTTCCCCACAACTCCAGTGCTAAAATAATAGGAAAAAGCTCCAACAATGCCACATTCCGAATCCAACCCTTCACCTCCCATGACCCAGGCCAGTGGTCTGCACACCACTGCCCATTACAGTAAACCCCAAAACCAACCCCCGCCGCATCGGAAAACAAGTCAAAATCCACGCTATCCACCCCATCCCCCAACACCAACGCCCGACCGTTAAACTCTGCCAAAAACCTAGCCCATACCTCCAAATCGTGTCGCAGCTCCCGCCCCAACTGAATAAAATGATGCGCAGCCGTCACACCCGCGGTGGCTGCCGCCTGCAAAAAAATCAGACCCATAGGCATAATGCGACACGCAAAATTCAACTTCCCCAACAACGACTGCAAATCCCTTAACCGAATCTTAACCGACCTCCTCACCTTATCAACCTCCCCCCGCAAGTCACACAACTTATCATCCGGCAACCTACACTCCATAGCCACCGTGTCCAAAACAATCCCCAAAAAACTCAACTCGGTCGTGGGCCCAACTGTCTTCCCGTCCGGCAGCGGCACACCAAAAGACTGTAACGTAGAAAGCAACAAATGACACACCCGTGAATCCGCCGGACCCAAACACAAAAAATTATCCAAGTAATGGATGACCGACCGACCACCTGAAACATTCACCACCACCCATTCCAAAAAGGAACTAAAAGCCTCAAAGTACGCACATGACAAAGAACAGCCCATCGGCAGACACCTATCCACGTAAAACCCCCCATCCCAATAACACCCCAAGAGATGCAAGCTATCCGGATGTACTGGGAGCAACTGAAAAGCCGCCTCAATGTCTGTCTTTGCAAAAAGCGCACCTGGACCCAACCGCCGCACCCACGCCACAGCCGCATCAAACGAGGTATAGACCACAGAACATAATTCAGGATCAATACCCTCGTTGACCGACGCCCCCTTTGGAAAGGACAAGTGATCAGCCGAAACTTGTTTGGCTCCTTCTTCGGCACCACCCCCAATGGCGAAACCTTAAAGTCAGCGAACGGCGGACACACAAACGGGCCATCCATACGACCCAACAACACCTCCTTCGCCAGCTTTTCTGACACTACTTCTGCATGCTCCCCCGCCGACCGCAAATTCCTACCAGTGAACTTGGTCGGCCCTGCGTCCGACGGGATCCGAAAACCATATTTAAAACCCTCCAACAATAACTGAGCCGCCGCCCGAACCGGATACCTATTTAAAAACGGCTCCATCCTTCCCACCCGCACCGGCGTCAAACCCCTTTCCACCTGAATCCCCCCCCTCGGCCTACCCCCCCCCCAAAAAAAAACAAACATCTGGTCGCCCCATGAGCCCCCCCACAGGAAGTGCACTCGTGCTTGAACTTGCACTTTGCCCCAAATTTGCAGTTCCCTTCATTAAAAAGGAAGCACAAACCCTTTGCCGTAGCTGTTGACAATCCAGACTGCCCTGCCCCACTACCCCCTTCCCCCCGAAAGGACTGCCCCTGCCTCCCTCATAGCGCAGCCAGCCCACTCCCCCATACACTCGATACGCTTCACCTATCGCGTCCATATAGCAAAATAGCACAGAGCAACACTCCGGCGCTTTCTCCCCAATGACGCTCGCCAAGATAGCAAACACCTGCAGCCAATTAGAAAAGGTACGCGGAATCAGACGATATCTACGTTTTTCCTCTTCCTCCTTCTTCCCCTCCTCCCGCCGCGTCCTATCCAACTGAAATCTCTCCAAAGACAACAATGAAAAAATCTCAATATATTCCCCCTTCAAAATCCGCTCCCTCACCATCGCCTTCATATGCGCCCCAAAGGGCCCTCAAAACAAACATACACCTCTCCCTGAGCCGCGTCATCAACCTTCCGCCGCTCCTCCTCGCCCCCCGCCTGGGTCTGTACCGACACCGACTCCCCCCCCCCCGAACCTGCACGCTAGCCACCCCCCAGCACCGGCACCGTAGGGCCCCCCCAACCCCCCAGGCGGGCAGCAGAGACAACCCCGCACCCCCAAGGCCCGCAACCCAGCCCGCCAAGCTCCCTAACAACTGACTCAGACCCCCAACCAACTCCCCATGGCTCCCCTCAGCCCCCACCCCCCCAGGGGCCCCAACTAACGCACACAAAGGTCCCACAGAGTTCTTACCTGGCTGCCCGGGCGCTGTGAACCCTGCAGCCGTCAGTCCTGTCTCCAGTAGATCCCTCCTCAGCAAGGTCTCGTCCTCCTGCGCCGGCACAACTGCGGACCCGGATCCCAGCACCCCAGCCTCCACAGTGCTGGGTGCGCACGATGACGGTGACGACGCCTCTTCTTGCTGGCCCCTACCACCGCTCTCTACATCTCCATCTGCCTCCCAAGGCCTGGGCCCCTGCCTCCCAGCAGCCAGCCCGGCCTCGTGACTGCTCTGCCATCCGCTCCCTCGTCGTGCAGGCCTCCCCACCCCAGGTGAGAGGGGGGATCCCGCAGGTCCTGGTCCCGATCCCGCGCCGCAAGCTGGAGAGAGCAAGGGGGGGAACCCCTGCCCTATGCTGGGCTCCGCCATACAGCGGGATTCCTCCCGTGCCGTGAGGCTGATGCAGCAGCTCTAGCAGAGCCTCCCCGGCGCGAAGGGTCCCTAGAGGGGCTCCCAATCCGGCGCCAAGCCCGTGGGGTCTCGCTGGGGCTAAGGGCCGTCTCCCCACCAAGTAAGCCCGCAACCTGTTGTCATGGTCTTACCTCCTTGCTGTTCCCTTCGTTTGACATGTGCAGGCGGCCATCTTGGTTTCTGGGTTTTCTTGTAGCCTCCCACCCTGCGGCTCCTCCTTCCCACTGGGAGGAGCTGGATGCCTAGCTCATATATATAGGAGGTCTGTGGCTTCAGTTCCTTGCTTGGTCCTCCTGTGTTCACATGCTTCCAAGACTGCTGCTGCTTCTGGTTCCTGATCCTGGCCTCGTCTGACTACCCCGTTGGTTCCTGATCCTGGCTTCGTCTGACTACCCCGTTGGTTCCTGATCCTGGCTTCGTCTGACTACCCTTCTGGTTCCTGACCTCTGTCTCCGCAAGACCCTGCTTCGGTTTAGCCATCCGTTTGGACTTTGCTTACGGCTTGCTCTTCAATAAAACCTTCTTATTTTCCACTTATCTCTTGTTGTACGTCTGGTTCATGGTTCCATGACATTAGGACCAAGCCATGAATTCTGACGGTACAGGGCCATCCTTGCTACCTTCGCTGGTTGCCAGACTTGATCAGCAGGATCACCTGTTGGGTCGGTTCGCTGTGGCGTTGCAAACCCTGCTTGAACGCACGGCTCATTTAGCTTCCGTTGCCGATGGGTCGGTTGTCGCTCCTGGGCCCGCTCCTACTGCCGCTCCGGTTGTTGCGCCAGAGTCTACCCCGACACCTGTTGCTGCGCCTGTGGTGTTTCGGGGTATGACCGGTTCTGCCCCCCTTCCACAGCGCTTTGGGGGAGAGCCAACTCAGTGCCGAGGTTTCCTTAACCAGGTGGGCATTTACTTCGAGTTGCTGCCACATGCCTTTCCTACTGAGAGATCAAAGGTGGGCTTCCCTTTATGGGAGAACAACAATCCGGTGGTTGCCGAGTTTTCCGGTTTTGTTGCTTCTCTTCGGAAGGTATTCGATGTGCCGGCTCGTGCTGCCTCTGCTGCGAAGCTCCTTATGTCCATCAGACAGGGTTCACGATCCGTAGCTGAATACGCCATTGAGTTTCGTACCCTGGCAGCAGAGGTGGGCTGGAATAATGAGGCTCTGGTCGCTGCTTTCTCTCATGGTCTCTCGGATGCCTTGAAGGATGAGGTTGCAGCTAAGGACCTACCAGTGGAGCTCGAGTCTCTTATTTCTTTCCTGATTTTGATTGACACCAGACTCAGGGAGAGACCTTCCTTTAAGGAGAGCCTGCGGAGGCCTTCTAACAGATTGGCGCCTACGTTTGCTGTCCCACCCGTGCCTCCCTCTCCTCCCACGCCTCCTGGGGATGACTTGTCTGGGGGTGAACCCATGCAGCTGGGGTTTGCTCGCCTGTCCGAGGGGGAGAGGGTACTCCGGAGACGCGAGGGCCGATGCATGTACTGTGGTCTCGTGGGCATTTTCGGTTGGCATGCCCGAACCGTCCGGGAAACGCTCGCACCTGAGATCCTGTCGGGGGCAGATCTTGGGTGGAGTCTCCTCGTCCCCGGTTTCCCGTGTTGACAAACCACTGATTACTGTTGTCCTCTCCTGGGTCGGGGGCTCGGTGACGACCCAGGCGTTGGTGGACTCTGGTGCTGGTGGTTTGTTCATTGATAGTGTGTTCGCTGCCGCCAATTCCATTCCTCTGCAGCCTCGAGGTTCCCCACTGGCTCTTGAGGCGATAGACGGCAGACCCCTTCTGCCGCCACACGTGACTCATGAGACCCTTCCAGTGGGGATGGCCATTGGTGCCGTTCACAGAGAGTCGGTCTGTCTCCAGGTTATTTCGTCTCCACACTACTCGGTGGTCTTGGGGTACCCCTGGCTCCAGAAGCATAATCCGACTTTCGATTGGAAATCGGCCGAGATCCTCTCGTGGTCACCGCAGTGTGGGGCTAGTTGCATCCATGGGCCTGTCAAGTTGCTGAGTACTTCCTCGGACTCTCTGTTGCCTCCTGAATACGAGGAGTACCGGGATGTATTCGATAAGGTGCGTGCGGTTGCCCTACCTCCGCACCGCCCATACGATTGTGCCATAGAGTTACAATCTGGTGCCGTTCCTCCTCGTGGCAAAGTCTATCCACTGTCGGTAGCGGAGAATGAGGCCATGGAGGAGTACGTGAGGGAGGCGCTTTCACGCGGACACATTCGCAAATCCTCGTCCCCGGCAGGGGCTGGATTTTTCTTTGTGAAAAAGAAGGGCGGTGAATTGAGGCCTTGCATCGATTACAGGGGTCTCAATCGCATCACGATCAAGAACGCTTACCCGATACCCTTGATTTCCGAGCTGTTCGATCGCCTCAAAGGGGCCACGGTCTTTACCAAACTCGACCTGAGGGCGGCATATAACCTGGTAAGGATCAAGGCGGGCGATGAGTGGAAGACCGCGTTTAACACCAGGACCGGTCATTATGAATCCTTGGTTATGCCCTTTGGGTTGTGCAATGCGCCCGCAGTCTTCCAGGAATTCATCAACGATGTTTTCCGTGACCTGTTGCAGCAGTGTGTGGTGGTCTATTTGGATGACATCTTGGTATATTCTGAATCCATGGAGGCCCACGTTCTGGATGTCAGACGAGTGTTGCAACGGTTACGAGAGAACAAGCTGTTCGGTAAGCTTGAGAAATGCGAATTTCACCGACCCCAGGTAACCTTCTTAGGTTACATCATTTCCGCTGAGGGGTTCTCCATGGATCCTGAGAAGGTTTCGGCTGTCTTACAGTGGCCCCAGCCCAGTGGTCTTCGTGCCCTGCAGCGCTTTTTGGGCTTCGCCAATTATTATCGGAAGTTCATCAGGGACTTTTCCATGCTAGCCAAGCCTCTCACGGATCTGACCAGGAAGGGCAGCAATCCCCAGGTCTGGCCGCCCGAGGCCATCCGAGCTTTTGAGGCTCTAAAGTCCGCCTTTGTGTCGGCTCCGATTCTGTCGCATCCCAACCCTGGGTTGCCATTTGTCCTTGAGGTGGACGCGTCTGAGACGGGAGTAGGCGCCCTCCTGTCTCAGCGTAGAACACCGGAGGGTCCTCTGCTTCCTTGTGGGTTTTACTCCCGGAAACTGTCTTCCGCGGAGTGCAACTATCAGATTGGTGACAGGGAGTTATTGGCCATCGTGCAGGCCCTTAAAGAATGGAGGCACTTGCTCGAGGGCTCGGTGGTTCCGGTTCTCATCCTGACGGACCACAAGAATCTGACCTACCTCTCTGAGGCCAAGAGATTGACACCACGTCAGGCCAGATGGGCTCTGTTCTTGTCACGTTTTAATTACGTGGTTTCCTACCTACCCGGTTCCAAGAACATCAGAGCGGATGCCTTATCACGGCAGTACTCCGAGCTGTCCGGGGAGGAGTCGATTCCGACTTCGGTCATACCTCCGAATCAGATCCTGGCCGCCATTCGCACCAGCCTGACCTCTCCCCTGGGTGAGCAGATTTTGGCGGCTCAATCTGGTGCTCCCTCTGGGAGACCCAACGGCAGGTGTTTTGTGCCTGAGGAGTTGCGCACTCGGTTGTTGCGAACCTACCATAACTCCAAGGCCGCGGGGCATCCTGGAAAGAATCAGCTGTCCTGGGCTGTTTCACGTCTGTTCTGGTGGCCTTCCCTACGTTCCGACATCGCCGCATATGTAGCGGCATGCTCAGTTTGTGCCCAGAGTAAGTCCCCTCGGCACCTTCCGTTGGGCCTTTTGCAACCCATAGCCACCGGGGAGCGTCCATGGTCACACCTGGGGATGGATTTCATTGTGGACCTCCCTGCATCCCGAGGCCATACGGTTATTCTCATGATAGTGGATTGGTTTTCCAAAATGTGCCACTGTGTTCCTCTCAAGAAGTTACCCTCTGCACAAGAGTTGGCCTCGATTTTTGCCAGGGAGGTCTTCCGGTTGCACGGTTTGCCCAAGGAGATTGTGTCGGATCGGGGGAGTCAGTTTGTGTCCAGGTTCTGGCGCGCCTTTTGCTCCCAGTTGGGGATTCATCTCTCTTTCTCCTCGGCCTACCACCCTCAGTCCAATGGGGCCGCAGAACGATCCAATCAGGCCTTGGAGCAATTCCTTCGTTGCTATGTCTCCGATCACCAAGACAATTGGGTTGACCTCCTGCCTTGGGCTGAGTTTGCCAGGAACACGGCGGTGAACTCTTCCTCTGGGACGTCTCCCTTCATGGCCAATTATGGGTTCCAACCTGCCGTGTTACCGGAGGTATTCTCTCCCCAGGATATTCCGGCTGTGGAGGATCACCTTTCCGTCCTACGTGCTTCTTGGGTACAGATCCAGAGGTCCCTTGAGGTCTCTGCGCAGCGCCAGAGACTCCAGGCTGATCGCAGACGAGCGCCCGCTCCTTCCTACCAGGTCGGAGACCGCGTATGGTTGTCCACCCGCAACCTCAACCTTCGAGTGCCCACTCCCAAGCTGGCGCCTCGCTTTGTTGGTCCCTTCCGAGTGCTTCGCAGGGTAAACCCGGTAGCCTATGCCCTTGCGCTTCCTCCTGGCATGCGGATCTCCAACGTGTTTCATGTCTCCCTGTTGAAGCCACTGGTGTGTAATCGTTTCACTTCCTCGATTCCTTGGCCTCGTCCGATCCAAGTGGGCAATCGTGAGGAGTATGAGGTGAGCAATATCCTGGACTCACGCCTGGTCCGCGGCCGGGTGCAGTTTTTGGTCCATTGGCGTGGTTATGGTCCAGAGGAGCGTTCCTGGGTTCCCTCCGCAGATGTCCATGCTCCTGTCTTGCTCCGAGCCTTCCACGCACGCTTCCCTCAGAAACCGTTCCTTACTCCGCGGAGGAGGGGCCCTTGAGGGGGAGGTACTGTCATGGTCTTACCTCCTTGCTGTTCCCTTCGTTTGACATGTGCTGGCGGCCATCTTGGTTTCTGGGTTTTCTTGTAGCCTCCCACCCTGCGGCTCCTCCTTCCCACTGGGAGGAGCTGGATGCCTAGCTCATATATATAGGAGGTCTGTGGCTTCAGTTCCTTGCTTGGTCCTCCTGTGTTCACATGCTTCCAAGACTGCTGCTGCTTCTGGTTCCTGATCCTGGCCTCGTCTGACTACCCCGTTGGTTCCTGATCCTGGCTTCGTCTGACTACCCTTCTGGTTCCTGACCTCTGTCTCCGCAAGACCCTGCTTCGGTTTAGCCATCCGTTTGGACTTTGCTTACGGCTTGCTCTTCAATAAAACCTTCTTATTTTCCACTTATCTCTTGTTGTACGTCTGGTTCATGGTTCCATGACACCTGTGCTTCTAACCAGTCAGGCCCCCTTGGACTCCGCCGCCTCCCGCAGCCTATTTAGTATCGCCTCCATCGCAGGTAAAGCGAGCGCACTTTTCAAACCTAAAATGGAGCCCGCTTTCCCGCTCCTACTCCTTAAGAACCTAAAGCTCCGCCCCCTATGCTAATCCGGCCCCCTCCTACCTTAACCTACTCCTGCCCTCTTTCCACTTCTCGTTAACCCTGCCGTCCCCTCGTCCCCCCAACCTCTCATGCCAGCCTCCCCTTAGGCTGAGCTTTAGTACGGCTGCCCTGGATAATGGAAGTTGAGGTGCTGTAGAGCGGATCTCACTCCGATGCGTTTGCACATGCCCGTGGCTGGCCACACTTATTTGTTGCATTTTATATTAAGAAGAAGGGGCGCCTCTGGTTCAGGGCTCTGATCACTTGGTTCAGTAACAGAACCAGTATCTGAAAACAGGTTGTTTTGGGTGGTGGTTTTGCAGTGTCCCACTACGTGATTGTGGGCACCGCAAACTTGTTTTATTGTGTTTTAATGTCTTGCATTATGCCTGTATGCTGTATGTCATCACATGTCATATTCTCCCATGTCACAATGTGATTCTTTATGTAAGATCCTTTACACGGGCCTAGTTAGGGTGCACTACACTAGTTTCTCCACAAGATGGGGCAGTGTTACAGTGTATATATAGCTTAGCTCAGGCCCAAGTTAGGCATTCTTTTCCTGAAGTTTAGTCAGAGAGCAGCCATGAAGTATCTGCTTGCTGGAAGGAGGCCTCCTGCCTCCCTGCTCTCTCCCTGTTGGCTTCACAGCCCAGGGTTAAAGCCACAAGATTCCACCTAGAGGTGAGAAGTCCACTTCTACAGCTCACTCTTCCGGGGTGACCAGTGTCCAGCTATTAAAGCAAGTATTCAAGAGGATTTTTATATTGTCTTAAAGCCAAAGGATAGCAGACGGCCATACTTAAAGGCTTCCCAGGCACCTTTGCACCCAGGTGTAGGACACAGCTTCTGGCATCCACACCTCCAGTTTAAACCCTGAGGACAGATAGGCCATCTTTCAGAAAACACTGGAAAATAGAATTTCAGGGATTCAGAAAACCACCTTCATTCAGGTTAGAATCAGGCGAGAATTTTTGCCAGCCAAAGACTTTTATTACTTCAAAGCCTAGTCTGAAGCAGTAGCTTTCACACATACAGTACAGACAGTGTTCCCTCTAAGCTGCGCGGGTGGGCGGCCGCGCAGCAATTATTGTGGCCCCGCTCACAATTTTATAATGCCCGCTCACTCAGCCTAGTTCGCTAACACTGCTGGCAAAATGCCAGCTTTTGTCGTCACTCGTCAGACTTGTGCGTGACGGCGCCGACGTCCTCCTCGTAGTCTTATGCGGCTCAGCACAGCGGGGCGCCGCCTACATAACGTCAGTCGTCACTGTGTTCTTTAACGTCAGACGTCACACACACACCGCTGTTCGCGCACTTATTGGCGCTGCAGGATTCGTGGGAGAAGGAAGGGAACTCTGAGGAGCGCGGGCACAGAGTTCGCTGAGGTAGTGGCCGTGTCTGGTCTGAAAGAAATTGATAGACTGTGCTGGGCTGGCGGCGCTGCTGTTGCTCTGGGCTGTAGCCGGGCCGGGGTGAAAAGGGGAGAAAAATACGTTATAAAAAAGTCTGATAAATACCAGTGTGAATGAAGGACTGTTAAAAGGGGTTAATAACTACTGAAGGCCCTTCACAGTAGTTATTAACCACTTCAGCAGTCCCCCATTCAAAGTATTTATTAACCCCTTTCACTAGTCCCCTCTTCAGTGAAGGGGGGACTGCTGAAGTGGTTAATAAATACTGTGAATGGGGGACTGCTGAAGTGGTTAATAAATACAGTGAATGGGGGACTGCTGAAGTGGTTAATAACTACTGTGAAGGGCCTTCAGTAGTTATTAACCCCTTTTAACAGTCCTTCATTCACACTGGTATTTATCAGACTTTTTTATAACGTATTTTTCTCCCCTTTTCACCCCGGCCCGGCTACAGCCCACAGCAACAGCAGCGCCGCCAGCCCAGCACAGTCTTTCTTTTTTCCCCCTTTAGGTGTTTAGGTGTTACAGCAATCTAATTAAAGTTCTATTTTAACACCTAAAGAGAAAGGAAAAAAATAAAAGCTGCTGTTTCTCTAGATGACCTTATGTTGATAGTAGTGTTAATAGAGTCTCAATGATTTGTAAAAATAGTGTAGATGCTTTTATAGACCCTTGAGACTCTATTACCACTACTCTCAACATAAGGTCATCTAGAGAAACAGCAGCTTTTTTAAATTATTTTTTTCCTTTAGGTGTTTAGGTATTAGAGCAATAAAATGAAAGTTATGTTTTAACATAAGGGTCAGAAACTGGGTTTTGTTTAGCCTCTTGGTTATTAGTTTTTCTATGTAAGTTCTCTGGATCAAAGATTTTTTTTTCCCTGTATGGTTTTTATATGGAGACCAATGTCCAGTGATCACAGAGAGGACTATACTGTATATTGTACGGGATGGTGCAGGGGTTATACTGTATATTGTACGGGATGGTGCAGGGGTTATACTGTATATTGTACGGGATGGTGCAGGGGGTTATACTGTATATTGTACGGGATGGTGCAGGGGTTATACTGTATATTGTACGGGATGGTGCAGGGGTTATACTGTATATTGTACGGGATGGTGCAGGGGTTATACTGTATATTGTACGGGATGGTGCAGGGGTTATACTGTATATTGTACGGGATGGTGCAGGGGTTATACTGTATATTGTACGGGATGGTGCAGGGATTATACTGTATATTGTACGGGATGGCGCTAAGGTTTGTATGCTCTTTGAAGTGACAATTATCTTAGGTTTTCCTATCGCCCACCTTTGATGGCGCTGTGCCCAGCTCTGAGCCGACCCCGCTCAGCAGCTGCCAAGGCTTAGAGGGAACACTGAGTACAGACCAAAAGTTTGGACACACCTCAAAGAGTTTTCTTTATTTTCATGACTATGAAAATTGTAGATTCACACTGAAGGCATCAAAACTATGAATTAACACATGTGGAATTATATACATAACAAACAACTGAAAATATGTTATATTCTAGGTTCTTCAAAGTAGCCACCTTTTGCTTTGATTACTGCTTTGCACACTCTTGGCATTCTCTTGATGAGCTTCAAGAGGTAGTCACCTTCACAGGTGTGCCCTGTCAGGTTTAATAAGTGGGATTTCTTGCCTTATAAATGGGTTTGGGACCATCAGTTGCGTTGTGGAGAAGTCAGGTGGATATACAGCTGATAGTCCTACTAAATAGACTGTTAGAATTTGTATTATGGCAAGAAAAAAGCAGCTAAGTAAAGAAAAACGAATGGCCATCAGTACTTTAAGAAATGAAGGTCAGTCAGTCCGAAAAATTGGGAAAACTTTAAAAGTGTCCCCAAGTGCAGTCACAAAAAACATCAAGCGCTACAAAGAAACTGGCTCACATGCGGACCGCCGCAGGAAAGGAAGACCAAGAGTCACCTCTGCTGCAGAGGATAAGTTCATCCGAGTCACCAGCCTCAGAAATCGCAGGTTAACAGCAGCTCAGATTATAGACCAGGTCAATGCCACACAGAGTTCTAGCAGCAGACACATCTCTAGAACAACTGTTAAGAGGAGACTGTGTGAATCAGGCCTTCATGGTAGAATATCTGCTAGGAAACCACTGCTAAGGACAGGCAACAAGCAGAAGAGACTTGTTTGGGCTAAAGAACACAAGGAATAGACATTAGACCAGTGGAAATCTGTGCTTTGGTCTGATGAGTCCAAATTTGAGATCTTTGGTTCCAACCACCGTGTCTTTGTGTGACGCAGAAAAGGTGAACCGATGGACTCTACATGCCTGGTTCCCACTGTGAAGCATGGAGGAGGAGGTGTGATGGTGTGGGGGTGCTTTGCTGGTGACACTGTTGGGGATTTATTCAAAATTGAAGGCATACTGAACCAGTATGGGTACCACAGTATCTTGCAGCGGCATGCTATTACATCCGGTTTGCGTTTATTTGGACCATCATTTATTTTTCAACAGGACAATGACCCCGAACACACCTCCAGGCTGTGTAAGGGCTATTTGACCATGAAGGAGAGTAATGGGGTGCTGCGCCAGATGTCCTGGCTAGAGTTGAGCGAACACCTGGATGTTCGGGTTCGAGAAGTTCGGCCGAACATCCCGGAAATGTTCGGGTTCGGGATCCGAACCCGATCCGAACTTCGTCCCGAACCCGAACCCCATTGAAGTCAATGGGGACCCGAACTTTTCGGCACTAAAACGGCTGTAAAACAGCCCAGGAAAGGGCTAGAGGGCTGCAAAAGGCAGCAACATGTAGGTAAATCCCCTGCAAACAAATGTGGATAGGGAAATTAATTAAAATAAAAATTAAATAAATAAAAATTAACCAAAATCAATTGGAGAGAGGTTCCATAGCAGAGAATCTGGCTTCCCGTCACCCACCACTGGAACAGTCCATTCTCAGATATTTAGGCCCCGGCACCCAGGCAGAGGAGAGAGGTCCCGTAACAGACAATCTGGCTTCATGTCAGCAGAGAATCAGTCTTCATGTCATAGCAGAGAATCAGGCTTCACGTCACCCACCACTGTAAGAGTCCATTTTCATAAATTTAGGCCCAGCACCCAGGCAGAGGAGAGAGGTCCCGTAACAGACAATCTGGCTTCATGTCAGCAGAGAATTAGTCTGCATGTCATAGCAGAGAATGAGGCTTCACGTCAGCCACCACTGCAACAGTCCATTGGCATATATTTAGGCCTAGCACACAGGCAGAGGAGAGAGGTCCCGTAACAGACAATCTGGCTTCATGTCAGCAGAGAATCAGTCTGCATGTCATAGCAGAGAATGAGGCTTCACGTCACCCACCACTGCAACAGTCCATTGGCATATATTTAGGCCTAGCACACAGGCAGAGCAGAGAGGTCCCGTAACAGACAATCTGGCTTCATGTCAGCAGAGAATCAGTCTTCATGTCATAGCAGAGAATCAGGCTTCACGTCACCCACCACTGTAAGAGTCCATTTTCATAAATTTAGGCCCAGCACCCAGGCAGAGGAGAGAGGTCCCGTAACAGACAATCTGGCTTCATGTCAGCAGAGAATTAGTCTGCATGTCATAGCAGAGAATGAGGCTTCACGTCAGCCACCACTGCAACAGTCCATTGGCATATATTTAGGCCTAGCACACAGGCAGAGGAGAGAGGTCCCGTAACAGACAATCTGGCTTCATGTCAGCAGAGAATCAGTCTGCATGTCATAGCAGAGAATGAGGCTTCACGTCACCCACCACTGCAACAGTCCATTGGCATATATTTAGGCCTAGCACACAGGCAGAGCAGAGAGGTCCCGTAACAGACAATCTGGCTTCATGTCAGCAGAGAATCAGTCTGCATGTCATAGCAGAGAATGAGGCTTCACGTCACCCACCACTGCAACAGTCCATTGGCATATATTTAGGCCTAGCACACAGGCAGAGCAGAGAGGTCCCGTAACAGACAATCTGGCTTCATGTCAGCAGAGAATCAGTCTGCATGTCATAGCAGAGAATGAGGCTTCACGTCACCCACCACTGCAACAGTCCATTGGCATATATTTAGGCCTAGCACACAGGCAGAGCAGAGAGGTCCCGTAACAGACGATCTGGCTTCATGTCAGCAGAGAATCAGTCTGCATGTCATAGCAGAGAATCAGGCTTCACGTCAGCCACCACTGCAACAGTCCATTGTCATAAATTTAGGCCCAGCACCCAGGCAGAGGAGAGAGGTCCCGTAACAGACAATCTGGCTTCATGTCAGCAGAGAATTAGTCTGCATGTCATAGCAGAGAATCAGGCTTCATGTCAGCCACCACTGCAACAGTCCATTGGCATATATTTAGGCCTAGCACACAGGCAGAGGAGAGGTTCATTCAACTTTGGGTAGCCTCGCAATATAATGGTAAAATGAAAATAAAAATAGGATTGAATGAGGAAGTGCCCTGGAGTCCAATAATATATGGTTATGGGGAGGTAGTTAATGTCTAATCTGGACAAGGGACGGACAGGTCCTGTGGGATCCATGCCTGGTTCATTTTTATGAACGTCAGCTTGTCCACATTGGCTGTAGACAGGCGGCTGCGTTTGTCTGTAATGACGCCCCCTGCCGTGCTGAATACACGTTCAGACAAAACGCTGGCTGCCGGGCAGGCCAGCACCTCCAAGTCATAAAAGGCTAGCTCTGGCCACGTGGACAATTTAGAGACCCAGAAGTTGAATGGGGCCGAACCATCAGTCAGTACGTGGAGGGGTGTGCACACGTACTGTTCCACCATGTTAGTGAAATGTTGCCTCCTGCTAACACGTTGCGTATCAGGTGGTGGTGCAGTTAGCTGTGGCGTGTTGACAAAAGTTTTCCACATCTCTGCCATGCTAACCCTGCCCTCAGAGGAGCTGGCCGTGACACAGCTGCCTTGGCGACCTCTTGCTCCTCCTCTGCCTTGGCCTTGGGCTTCCACTTGTTCCCCTGTGACATTTGGGAATGCTCTCAGTAGCGCGTCTACCAACGTGCGCTTGTACTCGCGCATCTTCCTATCACGCTCCAGTGCAGGAAGTAAGGTGGGCACATTGTCTTTGTAGCGTGGATCCAGCAGGGTGGCAACCCAGTAGTCCGCACAGGTTAAAATGTGGGCAACTCTGCTGTCGTTGCGCAGGCACTGCAGCATGTAGTCGCTCATGTGTGCCAGGCTGCCCAGGGGTAAGGACAAGCTGTCCTCTGTGGGAGGCGTATCGTCATCGTCCTGCCTTTCCCCCCAGCCACGCACCAGTGATGGACCCGAGCTGCGTTGGGTGCCACCCCGCTGTGACCATGCTTCATCCTCATCCTCCTCCACCTCCTCCTCATCCTCGTCCTCCTCGTCCTCCAGTAGTGGGCCCTGGCTGGCCACATTTGTACCTGGCCTCTGCTGTTGCCAAAAACCTCCCTCTGAGTCACTTCGAAGAGACTGCCCTGAAAGTGCTAAAAATGACCCCTCTTCCTCCTCCTCCTCCTCCTCCTCCTGGGCCACCTCCTCTTCCATCATCGCCCTAAGTGTTTTCTCAAGGAGACATAGAAGTGGTATTGTAACGCTGATAACGGTGTCATCGCCACTGGCCATGTTGGTGGAGTACTCGAAACAGCGCAACAGGGCACACAGGTCTCGCATGGAGGCCCAGTCATTGGTGGTGAAGTGGTGCTGTTCTGTAGTGCGACTGACCCGTGCGTGCTGCAGCTGAAACTCCACTATGGCCTGCTGCTGCTCGCACAGTCTGTCCAGCATGTGCAAGGTGGAGTTCCACCTGGTGGGCACGTCGCATATGAGGCGGTGAGCGGGAAGGCCGAAGTTACGCTGTAGCGCAGACAGGCGAGCAGCAGCAGGATGTGAACGCCGGAAGCGCGAACAGACGGCCCGCACTTTATGCAGCAGCTCTGACATGTCGGGGTAGTTGTGAATGAACTTCTGCACCACCAAATTCAGCACATGCGCCAAGCAAGGGATGTGCGTCAAATTGGCTAGTCCCAGAGCTGCAACGAGATTTCGCCCATTATCACACACCACCAGGCCGGGCTTGAGGCTCACCGGCAGCAACCACTCGTCGGTCTGTTGTTCAATACCCCGCCACAACTCCTGTGCGGTGTGGGGCCTGTCCCCCAAACATATGAGTTTCAGAATGGCCTGCTGACGTTTACCCCGGGCTGTGCTGAAGTTGGTGGTGAAGGTGTGTGGCTGACTGGATGAGCAGGTGGAAGAAGAGGAGGAGGAAGCCGAGAAGGAGGAGGTGGCAACAGGAGGCAAAGAATGTTGCCCTGCGATCCTTGGCGGCGGCAGGACGTGCGCCAAACAGCTCTCCGCCTGGGGCCCAGCTGCCACTACATTTACCCAGTGTGCAGTTAGGGAGATATAGCGTCCCTGGCCGTGCTTACTGGTCCACGTATCTGTGGTTAGGTGGACCTTGCTACAGATGGCGTTGCGCAGTGCACACTTGATTTTATCGGATACTTGGTTGTGCAGGGAAGGCACGGCTCTCTTGGAGAAGTAGTGCCGGCTGGGAACAACATACTGTGGGACAGCAAGCGACATGAGCTGTTTGAAGCTGTCTGTGTCCACCAGCCTAAATGACAGCATTTCATAGGCCAGTAGTTTAGAAATGCTGGCATTCAGGGCCAGGGATCGAGGGTGGCTAGGTGGGAATTTACGCTTTCTATCAAATGTTTGTGAGATGGAGAGCTGAACGCTGGCGTGTGACATGGTTGAGACGCTTGGTGACGGAGGTGGTGGTGGTGGTGTTGGTGGTACATCCCCTGTTTGCTGGGCGGCAGGTGCCAACGTTCCTCCAGAGGCGGAGGAAGAGGCCGAGGCGGCAGCAGCAGAATAGGCCGAGGCGGCAGCAGCAGAAGAGGTAGCAGGGGGAGCCTGAGTGACTTCCTTGGTTTTAAGGTGTTTACTCCACTGCAGTTCATGCTTTGCATGCAGGTGCCTGGTCATGCAGGTTGTGCTCAGGTTCAGAACGTTAATGCCTCGCTTCAGGCTCTGATGGCACAGCGTGCAAACCACTCGGGTCTTGTCGTCAGCACATTGTTTGAAGAAGTGCCATGCCAGGGAACTCCTTGAAGCTGCCTTTGGGGTGCTCGGTCCCAGATGGCGGCGGTCAGTAGCAGGCGGAGTCTCTTGGCGGCGGGTGTTCTGCTTTTGCCCACTGCTCCCTCTTTTGCTACGCTGTTGGCTCGGTCTCACCACTGCCTCTTCCTCCGAACTGTGAAAGTCAGTGGCACGACCTTCATTCCATGTGGGGTCTAGGACCTCATCGTCCCCTGCATCGTCTTCCACCCAGTCTTGATCCCTGACCTCCTGTTCAGTCTGCACACTGCAGAAAGACGCAGCAGTTGGCACCTGTGTTTCGTCATCATCAGAGACATGCTGAGGTGGTATTCCCATGTCCTCATCATCAGGAAACATAAGTGGTTGTGCGTCAGTGCATTCTATGTCTTTCACCGCTGGGGAAGGGCTAGGTGGATGCCCTTGGGAAACCCTGCCAGCGGAGTCTTCAAACAGCATAAGAGACTGCTGCATAACTTGAGGCTGAGACAGTTTCCCTGGTATGCATGGGGGTGATGTGACAGACTGATGGGGTTGGTTTTCAGGCGCCATCTGTGCGCTTTCTGCAGAAGACTGGGTGGGAGATAATGTGAACGTGCTGGATCCACTGTCGGCCACCCAATTGACTAATGCCTGTACCTGCTCAGGCCTTACCATCCTTAGAACGGCATTGGGCCCCACCATATATCGCTGTAAATTCTGGCGGCTACTGGGACCTGAGGTAGTTGGTACACTAGGACGTGTGGATGTGGCAGAACGGCCACGTCCTCTCCCAGCACCAGAGGGTCCACTAACACCACCACGACCATGTCCACGTCCGCGTCCCTTACTAGATGTTTTTCTCATTGTTATGGTTCACCACAACAACAAATATATTATTTGGCCCAATGTATTGTATTCAAATTCAGCGGGATATAAATTTGAGGCCTAGTATTTAGGCGCTGGGTGACCGGTATGGATTTAGTGACAGAATTAGACTTGGAAATGCACAGAAGCGTGTGTGTGAAGTTATTCTGAATGACCCTATGTGCACCTTGAATATTATATACCCTTTTTGGGATAGATTTCAAATAGCTCTGATATAGCAGAAACCACTAAATTATGAAATTGCTAAATTGGGAATTGTATTTCAACCCAGAACAAAAAATGTGCTTTGACGGACACTAAATAACTTTCCCAGCCACAACAGGACAGCGGTAACGAGAGATTTAGCAGGATATAAATTTGAGGCCTAGTATTTAGGCGCTGGGTGACAGGTATGGGTTTAGTGACAGAATTAGACTTGGAAATACACAGTAGCGGGTGTGTGTGAAGTTATTCTGAATGACCCAATGTGCACCTTGAATATTATATACCCTTTTAGGGATAGATTTCAAATAGCTCTGATATAGCAGAAACCACTAAATTATGAAATTGCTAAATTGGGAATTGTATTTCAACCCAGAACAAAAAATGTGCTTTGACGGACACTAAATAACTTTCCCAGCCACAACAGGACAGCGGTAACGAGAGATTTAGCAGGATATAAATTTGAGGCCTAGTATTTAGGCGCTGGGTGACAGGTATGGGTTTAGTGACAGAATTAGACTTGGAAATACACAGTAGCGGGTGTGTGTGAAGTTATTCTGAATGACCCAATGTGCACCTTGAATATTATATACCCTTTTAGGGATAGATTTCAAATAGCTCTGATATAGCAGAAACCACTAAATTATGAAATTGTTAAATTGGGAATTGTATTTAAACCCAGAACAAAAAATGTGCTTTGACGGACACTAAATAACTTTCCCAGCCACAACAGGACAGCGTTAACGAGAGATTTAGCAGGATATAAATTTGAGGCCTAGTATTTAGGCGCTGGGTGACAGGTATGGGTTTAGTGACAGAATTAGACTTAGAAATACACAGTAGCGGGTGTGTGTGAAGTTATTCTGAATGACCCAATGTGCACCTTGAATATTATATACCCTTTTAGGGATAGATTTCAAATAGCTCTGATATAGCAGAAACCACTAAATTATGAAATTGCTAAATTGGGAATTGTATTTCAACCCAGAACAAAAAATGTGCTTTGACGGACACTAAATAACTTTCCCAGCCACAACAGGACAGCGGTAACGAGAGATTTAGCAGGATATAAATTTGAGGCCTAGTATTTAGGCGCTGGGTGACAGGTATGGGTTTAGTGACAGAATTAGACTTGGAAATACACAGTAGCGGGTGTGTGTGAAGTTATTCTGAATGACCCAATGTGCACCTTGAATATTATATACCCTTTTAGGGATAGATTTCAAATAGCTCTGATATAGCAGGAACCACTAAATTATGAAATTGCTAAATTGGGAATTGTATTTCAACCCAGAACAAAAAATGTGCTTTGACGGACACTAAATAACTTTCCCAGCCACAACAGGACAGCGGTAACGAGAGATTTAGCAGGATATAAATTTGAGGCCTAGTATTTAGGCGCTGGGTGACAGGTATGGGTTTAGTGACAGAATTAGACTTGGAAATACACAGTAGCGGGTGTGTGTGAAGTTATTCTGAATGACCCAATGTGCACCTTGAATATTATATACCCTTTTAGGGATAGATTTCAAATAGCTCTGATATAGCAGAAACCACTAAATTATGAAATTGTTAAATTGGGAATTGTATTTAAACCCAGAACAAAAAATGTGCTTTGACGGACACTAAATAACTTTCCCAGCCACAACAGGACAGCGGTAACGAGAGATTTAGCAGGATATAAATTTGAGGCCTAGTATTTAGGCGCTGGGTGACAGGTATGGGTTTAGTGACAGAATTAGACTTGGAAATACACAGTAGCGGGTGTGTGTGAAGTTATTCTGAATGACCCAATGTGCACCTTGAATATTATATACCCTTTTAGGCCTCATGCACACGGACGTTTTTTTTCACGGTCCGCAAAACGGGGTTCCGTTGGTCCGTGATCCGTGACCGTTTTTCCGTCCGTGGGTCTTCCTTGATTTTTGGAGGATCCACGGACATGAAAAAAAAGTCATTTTGGTGTCCGCCTGGCCGTGCGGAGCCAAACGGATCCGTCCTGAATTACAATGCAAGTCAATGGGGACGGATCCGTTTGATGTTGACACAATATGGTGCCATTTCAAACGGATCCGTCCCCATTGACTTTCAATGTAAAGTCTGGAGTTCTGTTATACCATCGGATTGGAGTTTTCTCCAATCCGATGGTATATTTTAACTTGTAGCGTCCCCATCACCATGGGAACGCCTCTATGTTAGAATATACTGTCGGATATGAGCTACATCGTGAAACTCATTTCCGACAGTATATTCTAACACAGAGGCGTTCCCATGGTGATGGGGACGCTTCAGGTTAGAATATACAAAAAAACTGTGTACATGACTGTCCCCTGCTGCCTGGCAGGTGCTGCCAGGCAGCAGGGGGCAGACCCCCCCCCCCTGTTTTTAACTCATTGGTGGCCAGTGGGCCCCCCCTCCCCTGTTGTTAACTCGTTGGTGGCCAGTGTGCGCACCCCCCTCCCTCCCTCCCTCTATTGTTTTAATACATTGGGGCCAGTGTGCGCGCGCCCCCCCAACCCCCCCTCCCTCCCTCTATTGTTTTAATACATTGGGGCCAGTGTGCGCGCGCCCCCCCAACCCCCCTCCCTCCCTCTATTGTTTTAATACATTGGGGCCAGTGTGCGCACCCCCCCAACCCCCCCCCCCCTCCCTCCCTCTATTGTAATCATCATCGGTGGCAGCGGAGTAGAAGATTTTCATACTTACCTGGCTGCTGGCTGCTGCGATCTCTGTGTCTGGCCGGGAGCTCCTCCTACTGGTAAGTGACAGGTCTGTGCGGCGCATTGCTGTCACTTACCAGTAGGAGGAGCTCCCGGCCGGACGCAGACATCGCAGCAGCCAGCAGCCAGGTAAGTATGAAAATCTTCTACTCCGCTGCCACCGATGATGATTACAATAGAGGGAGGGAGGGGGGGGGGGGGTTGGGGGGGCGCGCGCACACTGGCCCCAATGTATTAAAACAATAGAGGGAGGGAGGGAGGGGGGGTTGGGGGGGCGCGCGCACACTGGCCCCAATGTATTAAAACAATAGAGGGAGGGAGGGAGGGGGGGTTGGGGGGGCGCGCGCACACTGGCCCCAATGTATTAAAACAATAGAGGGAGGGAGGGAGGGGGGGTTGGGGGGGCGCGCGCACACTGGCCCCAATGTATTAAAACAATAGAGGGAGGGAGGGAGGGGGGTGCGCACACTGGCCACCAACGAGTTAACAACAGGGGGGGGGGCCGCACAATGATATTCAAACTGGGGAGGGGGGGGGGTCTGCCCCCTGCTGCCTGGCAGACCTGATCTCTTACAGGGGGATATGATGGGGTTAATTGTACTGTGTAATCATATTCCCCTGTAAGAGATCGGGTGCTGCCAGGCAGCAGGGGGCAGTCTTGTACAAAGTTTGCAGTGTATTCTAACTAGAAGCGTCCCCATCACCATGGGAACGCTTCTGTGTTAGAATATACTGTCGGAAATGAGTTTTCACGAAGTGAAAACTTAGATCAGAAAAAGCTTTTATGCAGACGGATCTTCAGATCCGTCTGTATGAAAGCAACCTACGGCCACGGATCACGGACACGGATGCCAATCTTGTGTGCATCCGTGTTCTTTCACGGACCCATTGACTTGAATGGGCCCGTGAACCGTTGGCCGTGAAAAAAATAGGACAGGTCATATTTTTTTCACGGCCAGGAAACACGGCTCACGGATGCGGCTGCCAAACGGTGCATTTTCCGATTTTTCCACGGACCCATTGAAAGTCAATGGGTCCGTGAAAAAAAACGGAAAACGGCACAACGGCCACGGATGCACACAACGGTCGTGTGCATGAGGCCTTAGGGATAGATTTCAAATAGCTCTGATATAGCAGGAACCACTAAATTATGAAATTGCTAAATTGGGAATTGTACTTCAACCCAGAACAAAAAATGTGCTTTGACGGACACTAAATAACTTTCCCAGCCACAACAGGACAGCGGTAACGAGAGATTTAGCGGGATATAAATTTGAGGCCTAGTATTTAGGCGCTGGGTGACCGGTATGGATTTAGTGACAGAATTAGACTGGGATATGGCCAAAAAATAACCACACTATTGCTGGTTAAATGCACTTGGTGACGGGCGCAGCTTGCCCCTGATTTAGTATATGGCCAAAAAATGAACAGACTATTGCTGGTTAAATGCACTTGGTGTCACAGCTTGACGCACCACACTACTGAGGGTTAAATGCACTTGGTGACGGGCGCAGCTTGCCCCTGATGTAGTATATGGCCAAAAAATGAACAGACTATTGCTGGTTAAATGCACTTGGTGTGACAGCTTCACCCTGATGTAGGCTTTAGCCAAAAAACAACCACACCATTGAGGGTTAAATGCACTTGGTGACAGGCGCAGCTTGCCCCTGATTTAGTATATGGCCAAAAAAATGAACAGACTATTGCTGGTTAAATGCACTTGGTGTGACAGCTTCACCCTGATGTAGGCTTTAGCCAAAAAACAACCACACCATTGAGGGTTAAATGCACTTGGTCGCAGCTTGGATGCACTTGGTCGCAGCACCGCACAAGACACAAAATGGCCGCCGATCACCCCAGAAAAAAGTGACTGACAAACGGTCTGGGCAGCCTAAAAACAGTGAGTGAGCATTTGAATTTCAGCAGCTCAATGATGCACAGCTGCAGATCGATCGATTAATCAAGTGAAGTCCTTTGGAGGAGTTAATCTGCCTAATCTCGCCCTACTGTCGCATCCGCAACCTCTCCCTACGCTAATCAGAGCAGAGTGACGGGCGGCGCTATGTGACTCCAGCTTAAATAGAGGCTGGGTCACATGGTGCTCTGGCCAATCACAGCCATGCCAATAGTAGGCATGGCTGTGACGGCCTCTTGGGGCAAGTAGTATGACGCTTGTTGATTGGCTGCTTTGCAGCCTTTCAAAAAGCGCCAAGAAAGCGTCACAAAAGCGCCAAGAAAGCGACGAACACCGAACCCGAACCCGGACTTTTACGAAAATGTCCGGGTTCGGGTCCGTGTCACGGACACCCCAAAATTCGGTACGAACCCGAACTATACAGTTCGAGTTCGCTCATCCCTAGTCCTGGCCTCCACAGTCACCGGACCTGAACCCAATCGAGATGGTTTGGGGTGAGCTGGACCGCAGAGTGAAGGCAAAAGGGCCAACAAGTGCTAAGCATCTCTGGGAACTCCTTCAAGACTGTTGGAAGACCATTTCAGGTGACTACCTCTTGAAGCTCATCAAGAGAATGCCAAGAGTGTGCAAAGCAGTAATCAAAGCAAAAGGTGGCTACTTTGAAGAACCTAGAATATTACATATTTTCAGTTGTTTCACACTTTTTTGTTATGTATATGATTCCACGTGTGTTAATTCATAGTTTTGATGCCTTCAGTGTGAATCTACAATTTGGTAGTCATGAAAATAAAGAAAACTCTTTGAATGAGAAGGTGTGTCCAAACTTTTGGTCTGTACTGTATATATAGGACTAAGAGCCTGTTTCTTCTGAGGACTTACATCACCCTACTCCCGTATGCATAATACTGTATTTCATACATGGTTGTACCAAAGACTATTATTTGGATGTAATGTTACTAGGAGCAACGTTCAGTAAAAGTTCTAAGTTGGATTGCACCATCCTTGTCTCAGTCTTCAGTTCCTTAATTAACACTACAGTAAATGGTTGTACCGCCATAAAAGGTACTGGCGTCACAACTACAAGGGACCTTGCCTTAGGCACATTGATACAGACCATCAAGGGCATCTCAAACCACCATCTGGCCTGTGTCCCTTACACCAGAGTATGCCCCAGAGAATTCTTGTCATTCTCCTTATCACTTATGCGAGCCTGCCCAGGGACGACGTAACCGTGAGTAACCAGAACTGTATTTACCTCGGCCTACCTATTGCTCACACCATGACCTCATATGTAATTCCCCTGTTGGTCTGGCATACTGCAGTTTTTTGAGGAGTTTTAAGTGTTTAAGAAGAGTATGGACGCCATCGCTTTTCAAGCTTTCTTCAAATCAGCTGCTGAAAAACACTCTACCATGTGTACAAGTTTTTTTACACTGGGAAGCTGTTGATGGTGATTTGAATGTAGATTACACAGTAAAAAAAAAGTTTTCTGCTGCTTAATCAGTAGCAGATTTTAGCAAGGTGAACATAGCCCAACAGTTTATGTCATCTTCCTCATGTGAGGTCGCCCTTGACAGGATTGGAGACGCCAAGGCCTGCAGTTCCCCAGCGTCACCACTAGATGTCACCCATCTTCCATTTGGAGTCGCCTCCGAGCCAGCACTGCGCTGCCCAGGTAAGTCACTATGCACAGGGCCGCTAATGTTGACCCCGCCGTACTGCTACTACTCTTCTCCGCTGAGCAAGAGGACCACGGCCTGGCCCCCCCGCCGATCCAGGTTCGGAGTCCCCGCCGCCTGCCTCTGAAGAGGGGGCATCCTGCAGCCCCCTCCTAGAGTCCTGCCTCATAACAGGATTCCTCCGGGCACGCGACCGCCTAGATGCCCTGCTACTCAACTAGCGCATGCCGGAGGGTCCCCGGAGGGGCTCCTTAACCGGCGCCGGACCCTCGGGGTCACTTCAGGGCTAAGGCACGCCAGACGCCTGGTCATCTGCGACTTGTTGATGAGGAGAGCACATGGCGCTGAATCCCCGGACCCCAGAAGCAGGCCTTGAACCAAAGCCTGTAGCCATCCCGATCTTCTACTCTCCACTGCCACACGGAGCTGTGCCAGGATCAAATCCACATCCGACATTGTGGGACAGGAACAGCGACACAAGAGGTACTGCAGCAGCTCAGACACGGGCTGCTGTCACACTGCTTTCTCTACAAAATGGCCCCTTTTCCCGCCCTTGCTACCCCTTTTAAGCCCTAAACCCCACCCCTAGCCCCCTTACCATCACTATTCCTCCTTAACCCCTTACATCCCAGGCTCCACTCCCTCCAAGCCCCCATCATGCCAGGCCTCCACCCAGGCTTGCAGCCCTAATTCCAGCCTGTACTTGATGACTGATTGTTGAGGGTCCCAATAGCCACATTGAGAAGACGGATCCCTGGGGAAAGAGCACGCTGGCTGGTCTGCCTCTGTACCTCAGCCATTGGATGTATCTAGAACAGGCATGCTCAACCTGCGGCCCTCCAGCTGTTGCAAAACTACAACTCCCAGCAGGCCCGAACAGGCTACAGCCTACTAGGAATATAGGAATTTTAATAAACAGCAAACTAAGCTGCAAAAAACTGTGTCAGGCAGCTGCTGCCAAGGCCAATAAGATAATGGGTTGCATCAGAAGGGGCATAGATGCCTGTGATGAGAACATAGTTCTACCACTTTACAAATCGCTAGTCAGACCACACATGGAGTACTGTGTACAGTTCTGGGCTCCTGTAAACAAGGCAGACATAGCAGAGCTGGAGAGGATCCAGATGAGGGCAACTAAAGTAATAACTGGAATGGGGCAACTACAGTACCCTGAAAGATTATCAAAATTAGGGTTATTCACTTTAGAAAAAAGACGACTGAGAGGAGATCTAATTAATATGTATAAATATATCAGGGGACAGTACAGAGATCTATCCCATCATCTATTCATTCCCAGGACTGTGACTGTGACGAGGGGACATTCTCTGCGCCTGGAGGAAAGAAGGCTTGTACACAAACATAGAAGAGAATTCTTTACGGTAAGAGCAGTGAGACTATGGAACTCTCTGCCTGAGGAGGTTGTGATGGTGAGTACAATAAAGGAATTCAAGAGGGGCCTGGATGTATTTCTGGAGTATAATAATACTATAGGTTATAGCTACTAGAGAGGGGTTGTTCATCCAGGGAGTTATTCTGATTGCCTGATTGGAGTCGATAAGGAATTTTTTCCCCCTAAAGTGAGGAAAATTGGCTTCTACCTCACAGGTTTTTTTTTTGCCTTCCTCTGGATCAACTTGCAGGATAACAGGCCGAACTGGATGGGCAAATGTCTTTTTTCGGCCTTATGTACTATGTTACTATGTTACAGCAGGGCATTGTGGGAGTTGTAGTTTTACAACAGCTGGAGGGCATGCCTGATCTAGAATAATAAACTTGATAGTTTGTTAAATACATCTAGTATCACTGGAGCCAACTACCTAAAATATAACTTTTAATGTAGATAATTATTACAAAGGAGTCCCTCACCTGGGGACTGATGGACATACAACACTTACAAACAGACACTCAGAGCCAATTGTAAGAAACAGACGGGATGGCTGGTCGTGATAGTACAAACGGGAGACAACCATATGGGTCCCTATTGTGTCCCTATGGTGTCCCTGACCTTGTCTCAGCCCAGAGATGCACCCTGATGGTGGGAACACTCCGTCCCCATGCCTAGCCTGTCTGTCCTTATGAGGCCCTTGTAACACAAAGACCCATATGGATGTCCGGGTCATGCATCAATAATTACACCTAAATTGAAAAAAACGAGCAGGAGTCTCAGTTTCTCCACAGCAACCAACAATGAAAATGATTCCAGCAGTGTAATTAATTTACCAATCATATTGGTGAGTGCTAATTAACGTCAACAGAGGACGATCCAGCACAATATCTGAATTCCACAGTGTGACAACGATATTTACAATACTATGGAAAAAATCACCATCTTCCACAATTAACGAAATATTGCACTCAGCATAACAAGATAGATTACACTCTTCCAAAAATAACGAAATATTACACTCAGTATATCAAGATATATTACAATACTGTAATGCAGTCACAATCTCAAGAAGATGATTACAGTGATGTAATACACCCATCAAACGTGTTGATAGGTAACATATACCGTCATAAAAAGACGGACCGGCAAAATGATTGGATCCACAATGTAACAACGATATTTATGATACTGTGGAAAAGGTCTCCATCTTACATGAATAACAAAATATTACACCCAATATGGCAGGATGGTTTACAGCACTGTAAAAAAGTCTCAGTCTCGACGCGTTTCCCCTTAGTCATAAGGTTCATCAGGAGACCATAAAGGAGTATAGAAAAATAAATAAGTTGCTGCTAAGATAAATCGGCTACATAACAACCGTTCAAGAAATAGGGGATCATGGTTAGGGTCCAAAGATGAAAGAAAAGAACCAAGGTTGCTGGAGCACCCCGAGGCGGTGTGCCACTGTTAGAGACCATTCAGAAAATACAGGAACAAACAAGATAATAGAGATGTATAGTTAAGATGTACTTATCCGATCCTGAGGGTCTCTCCATAGAGTGGTCCGCAGTCAGGGGTACTCCAGGGGGCTGAAAAAATGATGCTCCAATTTGCAGGTCGACACAATGACTACTTATACCCTACAGGTGGGGGCGGTCCCCCATTGTCCTTCACCAATCACCTTTCCCCATTACATCATGTGACCCCACATCTAGATAGACTTATACAGGGTCCAAAGGGAATCCTATTAAAATAGTGAAGGTATACTCTAGATTCAAGTCAAAAATATTTAGCTTGTAGGGAAAGACAAGGAATAGTATCCCTACACATCTAAGGGAACCAGGTACACCTTACCCACTGCTCCAAAACCAAGAAACCTGACAAGCCTAAAACTGTGGATTTATAAAACGCCATAGCAGATAGCGCAGGCGTTTCAGACTGAGGATGAAGTGTAGGCATCAGGGGTTGCTAGATGGCCTTTCTGGCTGGCTGACCAAGTTAGTGCAGGGCAGTAAAGGGTGTAAAGGTTGGGGGTGGTTAAGCCAGGGCCCCCCTTAGAGTTAATAAAAAGGAGGGTCTCCTGGGTTTTGGCCTCTTGCTCCAGCACCTAGCAGTGGGAAGCTTTCCCTGTCACAGGTATGGCTGACGATAGAGCCCTCCTAGCAGCATTAGCTGCTAGAGTTCAAGAGAATCCCTCATTCTTGTCAGGCTTGCAGGAGCCCCCTCCTGCACTTGCTGTGAGGGACGAACCGTATGTTTGCCTGAGGCGGCGTACTAGACCCCCTGATAGGCTTAGCCCCAGCACCCACCATATCTCAGCGAACAAGCAGGGGGGGGGGCGGTCCCACGTGTGACCTGACAGGCAGCGCATTCCGTCGTCCGGCGGTCAGGGGCCGGTGTCTATCTGCAGGCCGGTCGCCTGCTGGCTGTATAACGAGGGACACTGTAAGTTTTTTTGTGCTCTGTAAGTACAAACATGAGTGCTCCATCTGTGGGGGATCCCATGCAACCTCCCGATGTCCGAGACATCAGCCAGCCAAACAAACTTCTGCCGCGAAAGACACCGGTGAGCGTAGCCGCGATGGCCCCGTGGTTAGATCGTTTTTTTCATTCCCTTCCATCTATCATGGTCTCCCAGTACGACGCCTAACCTGACGTCGGTGATTCAGTATCCGGAAGTTTTGAGGGCCAAACTCCGAAAGGAGGTAGAGTTGGGTAGGATCATGGGCCCCTTTTCCAACCCCGTTCAATAACATCCGGGTTTCCCCGTTAGGCCTTGTCCCTAAACGGTAACCAGGCTCCTTTAGGCTCATTCATCACTTATCTTTCTCCAAGGGCGAATCGGTTAACGACGGCATCACGAAAGACGACGCGTCAGTCTCATACGTGTCCTTTGATAGGGCAGTCTCCTTACTCAGAATGGCGGGCCAAGGGGCATTAATGGCTAAGTCCGACATTGAGTCGGCTTTTAGGTTGCTTTCCGTGCATCCTGATTGTTACCATCTGCTTGGCTGCATGGTAGACGGTTGTTATTATTTCGATACGCGGTTGCCACTGGGGTGTACAATGTTGTGTTACTTTTTTGAATTATTCAGTTCCTTTTTGGAATGGGCCGTGAGATATGAGTCAGGTTCCAACTCAATAATCCATTACCTCGACGATTTCCTTTGTGTGGCCCCTTGCGATTCCTCCCAGTGCAAATTCCTCTTGGACACGTTTCGCTTCCTGATGTCTAAATTTGGCATTCCTCTATCTCCCGATAAAACAATAGGGCCCGCCACCTCCATTGTTTTCTTGGGCATTGAAATCGATTCCCTGGCGATGGTTTTTAGGCTCCCTGGCGAAAAACATGTTAGCGCTGATAGAGGGCTTCTGCACGTTTAAGTCGGTGACACTTAAACAGTTGCAGTCCCTTCTGGGTCTGCTGGTATTTGTGCAGTGTCCCAGGGGGTCAGTAGTGTATGCTGGGCTTTGTAGTGCAGATTGACTCACTAACCTGGGATCCACTGTCGTCTTCAATTCTGGGCGAATGCTGGAACAGGCAGGTGATTAAAAGTTTGTGACGCCAGTGTCAATTAAACGGTGACACGCCGTGTATGATATTGTAGAAGAATGAAGCAAGCACAGGATAGCCAACAAAAACTGGAACTTTTACTGAATATCAGTTATAATCATACATGGACGCAGTTGGAAGCGCCGTTCCATGAAAGACAGTTGGTTTTCCATAAGAATACAGGTGGTTCTTGGGAGTACAGAATGGCCGGTCTTAGCAATGTTTTATACAGAGTGTTGATTACAGGAGATGCAGTACAGGCGGCTTGCACACTATTCCTGACTGGTCCTGACACATGTGACTTTCTCTCCAAGGTCTAATGCCCTTTATCTGGCGTACCCTTGAAGCTGTCCTTATCTAGTACCTCCTCTGTTATCTTGAGTACCTCTTGCTTTATCTGATCGGCCTCTGTGGTATTCTGTGTCTTGGCTGGTGGCTTGCTTATGCTGCTTCAGCTAAACGGATGATGACTCAGGAGGGGAACCTTTTCCTTGGATCCGGAACCCGGTTACAGGGCCTTTACTACCCTCTCCTAGTCGGCAGGCTTCAGGCCTGCTATGCTCTCACAGGCCCATAGCCTGGCCTTCACTCAGACACAGGATCATTTCTGACCTCTGCTCCCACTGTCTGACTCCTACTACTACTTCCTGACTGGGCCTTATATAACCTAGGGTTCCCTAGCTCCCTCTAGTGACTCAGAGCTGGAATGACACCCTAGCCGGCCTGCACATGCACATTTCACAGTAACAGGAAAATACATAGCAGTACATTGACAAGATGTTCTATACCAACCTCCCCATAAATACAGGGGGAACGACAATACCCAAGTGACCCTTCTGTAGTGACGGGGTATTACTCTCCCGTACACTACATTTGCGTCCCGGATCATGCCGATGGGTAGGGTATTCTTGCTGCGTTTGTCTTTGGCTACTCGTGGCCTTTCTAATCCTAGGCACAATATTCGCTTGACGGTCCAGCTGAAGCGCGATCTGCAGGTGTGGCGCTCTTTCCTGCTTTGTTACAATGGACACACGTGCTGGCAACTCCCAGCCGTTTCTAATCACAACCTTTCTCTGTTCAGGTTTTGAAGCGGGGTCTTCAGGTTTTGGTGCCATCCTGGGCTCCAACTGGTGTGCGGCACCCTGGCCTGAAGAGTGGCGCCTCGCAGATTTTTGTTCTAACATTACTTTGTTGAAGCTTTTTCCCATTATGGTGGCTATTGAGTTATGGAGTTCCTCGTTGCAGGACCGGATGGTCTGCTTCTGGACAGATAATATGTCAGTGGTTCATTGTATTAACCGTTTGACTTCCGGCGCATCTTTGGAATATCCCGCTGAGCAGTTGATGCCTCTGATCCGTGCTTCAGTCGCACCCCGAACATCGACGGGTTATGGTAAGGCCTGGGCTGACTGGGTGGCACTTGCTGGCGATTCTCCGGTCCACTCATCTGTGGCTGACCGTTTGGGTGTTACAGTTCACTTTGATTGTCCAGCTTCACCTCGCAGTGCGTATTTTATTAGGAAACATGCTTAAAAACCAAACATCAGGCTCATTTCATTAACATGTTTCGGATCAACATATATTACAGATCCTTCCTCATGACACAGAAAATAAGACTGACAAATCTTATATAAAGAGTAAAAGCAGTGATTCAGCTGTGGATTATTAATTGGCAATTAGACTGCTTTCACCCCACCCACAGCATATACCACTGAGACACAGGAACAGAACTGCATGAGAAGAAGAGAGAAATACAAAAATAAAAATAAAAATTTTATTTTATCTTTTCTCTTCCTTCCATGCAATAACTGTTCCTAAAGGACAAGAGAAGAGGATACATCTAATAGTGCAATATTAAATCTTGTCTATGATTAAGGCCCCGTTTAGGAAAATTAAGTCGTTCAATGCCCTGAACTTTCATGCCAGCAATATTGCCCTGATGGCAAGAGGCAAAATGCTGGCTGACTGCTGACACATTTTTTTACAAAAGCATGAGATATATCTGAGATATGTCTGCATATCCGAACTTTGGGGGCATTGGACGTACATCCCACATATTGCAATTGACATGTAGAACAAGACACACAATACACCACATGTGTGGTATTACAGTTGATGGATTGTTGTATCTAAAATGACTGCTGGGCTGCAACAGAGGCCACAAACCGTCCTGTTTGTACGACACTGCAACAAGTACAAATGCGGTGACCTAAGCCAACATTGTTGCGGTACCGTACCATCTGAAAACCGACTCGGACTAAGTTTTTGAGAAAGTGTTGGCGCCTTGCGGGCAACACATTTTATTCCCTTGTCCACAATCGGTTTCCAGGCGGCATCTGTGCGCAAAACTGTCAGATTCTTGACTTAAAGGGATGGAAGAACTATTACGGGCTAACTGTCCCTAAACCTATCCCTTATCCCAATACCCACAAATGACACGTAGACCTTCTGTGGTAAAACGGGCCGTAGCATAACTTTATTAACCAAACATGTTCACATGTTTCTTTAATCAAACAATTAGGCATTTCCATAATAATATATATATAACATATATATATATATATATATATATATATATATACCCAACATAACATGACCACGGCCAACCAACCCGACACTGCAACCCCTTGCATTGTAGAAGGACCCCGGAAGGCAACCAATCAAGCTGTACTCTTACTCATCACTTTCACTGGTATCGCCACCTTACCCTTGGCCGCACTCACCGACCCAAGGGCACCAATATTTCTTAATACCAGTAAATACCCCTGTAGGCCCAGTTTCCCAAACAGGGGCACCCAGCGTACAGCTTCGAAAACACATGAGTTGCACATTTTCACATGCAGTGCACCATTTTCACCCTTGAATTACCTTCCAGGATCCTTCCCCCTGCCTGCCACAGATGACCAGAGGTGACACCTCACCTATGGGCGTCTCGCCAAACCCTCAGGGCTGTCTCCAAACCCTCCTGAACACCTAACGCCCATAAATCAGATCCCACATCATTGAGGTGAACACCATCAGACCGTAGGAATTGAGGCGACGTCGCCTCCAGATCTCGATGACACACCACAAAACCTCCCAGACGCTTCACAAAACGTCCCACCTCCTTATTCAGCTTAGCACGGGCCTTATTGACCCTATCCACAGATCTCGCAAACCGCCAAGTTCGTCTGGCAACCACATCGGACCACACAAGCAACAAACCAGGAAAATTGGACAATAACCGCAACAGGTCCAATTTAATATCACGAATTACATCCTGAGAACTCCGAACACCTAAGTCGTTGCCACCAACATGCAACACCAATATGTCCGGCGATCTGTCCAACACCACATTAGCCTGCAACTCGGGCAAGACCTGCCCCCACATAAGACCCCGCAAGCCAATCCACCTAACCTGCAACACGTCCGGATCAAAACCCAACTGTCTTCCATTCCGCCGCACATCCGCCCGACAAGCCCCCCAATACACGTACGAATGACCGAATATCCAAGCCAGACAACCGTCAGACCCTATAAGAAAAAACAGAACAAAACCACATTAACAGACCTCCTGAAGAACACAATGCCACAACACCAACTCACACAAGATGAGGACGAATATAGGACCGGAAGCAAGATGACTCCCAGCGACCTATTCGCTTTATAACATCCTCCCCCAAACCCTACCGGGCCGCTTCAGTCGCAGCACCGATGCAAAACGAATGGGCCGCGTAATCCAGAGCTGGTAAACCCACAGCCGCCAAGCACTTCCGAAACACTGCAACAAACTGAAATCTCAACAGCACAGACCCATCCTGATGAACCAACAAAGATCCAACGACATCAGGCCGCAACCGCAAAAAATCCTCCAAACAACGCACCGGGCAAAGCACCCACCCCACCAATGGACGCAACCACACACGAACACCCTTACCCAGTTGATCAGTCTTAGACCGGCATATCAAACAACACAAACCATCCGCACTCAAACACACGTCCTCCCACAGCAAGCCCCCCCACAAGTTTTGCTGCGAGCCAACAATTCGGAGATCCGAAAAGCCCCAAAAAAGGCCCGGCCCGGAACAAGCACATCTCAAAACCAGACAAACACACCAACGCGGCCCCATCCCATAATTTCCACAATACCTGAAAGGAAACCGGGCGTCGCGTGTCACGACGCACAGCCCTGCGGCGATAACCCTTCAAAGCCTGCCGCACCAAAAAACTCCTGGTCACATCCAGTAACCCCCGGAGACGCAACCAAAAACCCACAGCCGCAACGCGTTTAGACACCACCGAAAAAGAAACCTGGGAAGAAAAAGAGTCACCTAACCAATAGACCAGCAGCGTCTGAAAATCACCACACAGATCACTCCCACCAACCTGATCCAGCAACCGCTCCCACAAGACCCATACGGCCGAATAAGCAGACCACGTGCTGGTACTCACGGACTGCCGGATCAACCCCGAGGACAACCCAAGGCCACGCGCCAGAGCCACTGGGGACAAGGCAACCCCTGGACCTCCGCTTCTGGAACCAGCTGCCGAAAACGATCCCACTGGAAACGAGAAAGGGAGTCCGCAATTGAATTATCCACCCCCGGCACATGAACCGCTACAAAACAAGCATTCAACTCCAAACCCCTAAGAACAAAATGCCGCAGCAGCCGCAAAATCGATCACTTGAACCACACCCAAATTATCACAATAAAACCTCACCCATCTATTCCGCAACACAGCACCCCACAACTCAGTCGCCAAAACAATAGGGAACAGTTCCAACAACACAAGGTTACCCAACCAACCGGCCGATCTCCATTCCCCTGGCCATGACCCTGCACTCCACTGCCCTTGACAAAAAACACCGTAGCCACAAGAGCCCGACGCATCCGACCAAAGCTCCAAGTCCACACTAGTTACCGACTCCTCCATCCACACAGATTTGCCATTAATCTGTGTGGAAACCAGGAAACCAGGAAAATTGGACAATAACCGCAACAGGTCCAATTTAATATCACGAATTACATCCTGAGAACTCCGAACACCTAAGTCGTTGCCACCAACATGCAACACCAATATGTCCGGCGATCTGTCCAACACCACATTAGCCTGCAACTCGGGCAAGACCTGCCCCCACATAAGACCCCGCAAGCCAATCCACCTAACCTGCAACACGTCCGGATCAAAACCCAACTGTCTTCCATTCCGCCGCACATCCGCCCGACAAGCCCCCCAATACACGTACGAATGACCGAATATCCAAGCCAGACAACCGTCAGACCCTATAAGAAAAAACAGAACAAAACCACATTAACAGACCTCCTGAAGAACACAATGCCACAACACCAACTCACACAAGATGAGGACGAATATAGGACCGGAAGCAAGATGACTCCCAGCGACCTATTCGCTTTATAACATCCTCCCCCAAACCCTACCGGGCCGCTTCAGTCGCAGCACCGATGCAAAACGAATGGGCCGCGTAATCCAGAGCTGGTAAACCCACAGCCGCCAAGCACTTCCGAAACACTGCAACAAACTGAAATCTCAACAGCACAGACCCATCCTGATGAACCAACAAAGATCCAACGACATCAGGCCGCAACCGCAAAAAATCCTCCAAACAACGCACCGGGCAAAGCACCCACCCCACCAATGGACGCAACCACACACGAACACCCTTACCCAGTTGATCAGTCTTAGACCGGCATATCAAACAACACAAACCATCCGCACTCAAACACACGTCCTCCCACAGCAAGCCCCCCCACAAGTTTTGCTGCGAGCCAACAATTCGGAGATCCGAAAAGCCCCAAAAAAGGCCCGGCCCGGAACAAGCACATCTCAAAACCAGACAAACACACCAACGCGGCCCCATCCCATAATTTCCACAATACCTGAAAGGAAACCGGGCGTCGCGTGTCACGACGCACAGCCCTGCGGCGATAACCCTTCAAAGCCTGCCGCACCAAAAAACTCCTGGTCACATCCAGTAACCCCCGGAGACGCAACCAAAAACCCACAGCCGCAACGCGTTTAGACACCACCGAAAAAGAAACCTGGGAAGAAAAAGAGTCACCTAACCAATAGACCAGCAGCGTCTGAAAATCACCACACAGATCACTCCCACCAACCTGATCCAGCAACCGCTCCCACAAGACCCATACGGCCGAATAAGCAGACCACGTGCTGGTACTCACGGACTGCCGGATCAACCCCGAGGACAACCCAAGGCCACGCGCCAGAGCCACTGGGGACAAGGCAACCCCTGGACCTCCGCTTCTGGAACCAGCTGCCGAAAACGATCCCACTGGAAACGAGAAAGGGAGTCCGCAATTGAATTATCCACCCCCGGCACATGAACCGCTACAAAACAAGCATTCAACTCCAAACCCCTAAGAACAAAATGCCGCAGCAGCCGCAAAATCGATCACTTGAACCACACCCAAATTATCACAATAAAACCTCACCCATCTATTCCGCAACACAGCACCCCACAACTCAGTCGCCAAAACAATAGGGAACAGTTCCAACAACACAAGGTTACCCAACCAACCGGCCGATCTCCATTCCCCTGGCCATGACCCTGCACTCCACTGCCCTTGACAAAAAACACCGTAGCCACAAGAGCCCGACGCATCCGACCAAAGCTCCAAGTCCACACTAGTTACCGACTCCTCCATCCACACAGATTTGCCATTAAAACCAGCAAGAAACCCCCCCCCCCCCACACACACAGCACGGACTTCTGCCAACAACCGAACATAGTGACTAGGAACCGTCACACCCGCCGTCGCCATTGCAAGACGCCGACAAAAAACCCGCCCCATGGGCAATATGCGGCAGGCGAAATTCAACTTACCCAAAACAGATTGAACACGATGAAGCTGCACCTTCAACTGCCCCAACAAAGCCACCTCATTAAGCAAATCCTCCACCTTCTCAGCAGGAAGCCGACACTCCATCGCCATGCTGTCAATCTCAATGCCCAAAAACCGAATCAACGTGGAAGGACCCTCCGTCTTTTCGGGGGCCAAGGGAACCCCAAACAGAGCCGCAACCCGCTCCATAGTCCACAACAAAATCGAACAAACACGTGACCCAAAAACAAAAAATCGTCCAGGTAGTGCAACACCGAATTCCACCCCGCCTCCTGTTTCACCACCCACTCCAAAAAGGAACTAAACGCCTCAAACAACGAACAAGAAATGGAGCAACCCATTGGCAAACAACAATCAACATAAAACTGGTCCTCCACAGGCCGGCCGTCGCAATCCCTGAGCTGCCGACCCAGGCTACCAGGCAGCAGCCGCACCGCATCAGCTCCCACATCCACCAGGGGAAGGCACGCACGTTTACCTGGCTCCACATCCCAGGCAGGTAAAACGTGCCGGGCTCGCTCCCCCCGCGGGACATCTCGGGGGGAGGACGCCGTATCAGTAGAAGGACCCCCACGTAGATTAGGGGAAACAGGCCAGGCAGGGGGACTGCCTTCTCCCGCAGGCCCGCCGCGCCGGGCAGGATTCCTCCCGCTGCGGCGGGGTGAGGCAGGCGGCGCCCGCACCGCCGACCGCAGCTGAGGGTCCCCGGAGGGGCTCCTTAAGCGCCGATGAGCACTGGGGGTTGCATCAGGGCTCCAACGTTCAGGGGGGGCAGATCTACGAGCCCGAGGCCGCACAGGGGGATCCACAGGGGAAACAGCAGGCACACCCAGCGTACCCATCAGGTTCTGCTGCAGCCACTCCATACCCCGCTGCTCAGCAGCAGCACGAACCGCAGCCAGCATATCATCCAAGGAGGCCATGACCCTTCACTCCAACTTCCCTCAGTCTGCACACTGGTCAGATGGACCTCCCCTAACACCCTGCTCTTTATACTGCCCGGGAAAATGTACATCAGCACCACACCCCCCCTTACCTGAACCTGACCTCCCCAGACACACTAAATTCCTTAACCCTTTAAATGCCCTGTCTTCCCCCCAAGTCAAGCTGCACTTCACTATGGCTACGCCACGCTCCGTTGCTCTTCTTCTGACAATCTTGCAGACATCCAGATATTCAAGACTATAGTTAGTTATAAAGAATGGCATTGCAGTCTCGCCCCCTTGTTTTAAACCTCTGTATTTTTTATGTTTAGGAAAAAACAGGTCTCGCCTGGGTAATGCAAGAGCAGTTTTTTTTAGCTGTGTCTATTAAAGACTGGCCGTAACCTCTGATCTGCAGCCGAGCAGTCAACTTTTCTGCCTCTCCAAGGAAGGTGGAATCATCTGAGCAGTTCCTCCTTAAAAGATTTAAAGTGGGGGCCTGCTGGTGAACTGACTCTGTAAAGGTTTTAGGTGCGGGCCTGGTGGTGAGCTGACCCTGTAAAAAATTATATGTGAGGGCCTGCTGTTGAGGTGACCCTGTAAAAGATTGTAGGTAAGAACCTGCAGATGAGCTGACCCTCTAAAAAATTATATTCGAGGGCCTGTTGGTGAGCTGACCCTCTAAAAGTTTGTAGGTGAGGGCCTGCAGGAGAGCTGACCCTCTAAAAAATTATATGTGAGGGCTTGCTGGTGAGCTGACCCTGTCAAACATGATATGCTAGGTCTTGCTGGTGAGCTGACCCTGTAAACGACTCACTGTACGGGCCTGCTGGTGAGATGACAATGCTTCGTTATTGCAATCGTTTATGGTTGGAACTAGGATGGTATTACCAGAAAAATTGCTCCACCAACTGGACCCAAATTCATCATTCCTAGCTAACATGTTCTGTTAGCGAAAAAAAATATTCTGCTTCACTCTGACAGCCAAACCAAAGTTTAAACAAATTCTATGTTACTGTGCAGTGTAACGAAATTTTAACCCATGTGGATTCCTACATAAGTTCCAGGATCCCTCTAAACTATGAACCTAATGGTATTTTACTTTCAAAATGTATTAAGGTAAAAACAGATGGGCCAAACTTTCAGGATGGCTCAAACATGGCCACTGGATTATTGCCATAAGGGACCGGAGCCTGAAAACTAGCTGTCATATAATATGTTGACCAAACAGGGGTTGGTATGGGGTAACAGCATCTGAAGGGTTAAAAGTCCGTTAACGCCATTAACACTGGTCGCGAACATTAGTTCCAGGTTTCTGCCATGGTGCCTGCTGCATGTGTCAGCAGGAGCCATTTTTAAATGCCCGCTGCCGAAGAAAATATACTGAAGGGTTACCTTTCAAGCCTTCAAACTGAGAGGACTGGGTATACCTGATTTATAGCGATTTGTGACAAATTCCTTTGTAAAAAATCAAATTTCTCGTCGAAGTTCGAGGAATTAGTCTAATCGAATTTTTCAAATCATTCATCTTTTAATTCGAACCAGCATCAACAACTTGTTAAGTGTTCCAACATTTTTGGGTGAAATTTGGGAGCAACTTTGGGAGCAACGTTTTACTAACTTTAGAAAACTCCATTACACCCTGCTTGCCAACTTGGTTTTTGAAAATAATCTGCCTGCCAGCCATGAGCTGGCAGGCTGATGATGAAACACTCCTCTAACTTTTGCCGGCCCGCGATGCGCATGCTCGGGCCGGCTGTGAGCGTCACCTCGCGTCTCACAACATTCACCCAGTGTGACATCAGGGAAATGTAGCATCCCTGGCTGAATGCACTTGTCCATGTGTCTGTGGTTAAGTGGACCTTCCCAGTAACTGCGATGTTACGGGAAAGATGTTGGTGTAAGGCGGGCACGGCATACCTTGAAAAATAGTGGCGGCTGGGGATTGAGTAACGCGGGATGGCCGCTGACATCAGGCTGCAGAAGGCCTCAGTGTTCACAAGCCTAAATGGCAACATTTCCAGGGCCAGTAATTTGGAAAGGTGCGCATTTTGTCCTATGGCCTGTGGGTGGGTGGTTGGGTATTTGCGCTTGCGTTTAAATGCCTGGGGTAAGGATGCTGCGCTGGGACACAGAAGTGGATGTGGTGGCTGATGGTGCTTGCAAAGGTGCAGGTGCAGGGCGGGAGGCACCCGGGCCTGCACCTTTGACAAAGGATTGGCCAGCAAGTAACACAGGGGAAGTGGAGGCTGTGGTGTGACTCGCAGACCCAGATTGGGGACCCAGGCGTTCGTCCCACTTATTACGGTGCTTGGATGCCATGTGGCGGATCATGCTGGTGGTGGCGAGGTTGCTAGTGTTCACACCCCGGCTAATTTTGATACGGCACAGGTTGCAAACTACTATTCATTTGTCGTCCGTACTCTCCTCAAAAAAGCGCCATACTGCGGAACACCTACCCCTTGGCAAGGGAGATTTCCGCAAGGGGTGCTCCGTGGAACAGTTGCGGGCTTGTTTCGTGTGGCCAGCCTTCTCACTTTTGCCACCCCACTGCCTCTTCCAGCCAGTTTGGTGCAGCAGATCCCTCCCCGCCTGTACTGTTGTACTCGCTGGGCTTTCCACCTTCCCAGGTTGGGTCATTTGCTTCATTGTCCACCGCTTCCTCATCCACTTCCTCACTCTGCTTATCCTCCTGAATTGTTGACCTAACCACTACCTCAGTGATTGACAATTGTGTCTCATCCTCTTCATCAACCTCTTGAGACAGTAATTGCAGTTGAGTTATTGGCAAATGTGTCTCATCATCATCCACCTCATTAAACATAATTGACGTTCCCCATCGTCATCTTCTTGTGATAATGGATGCTCAAGTGTTTGGGAATCAGGGAACAAGATCTGTCCCTCTTCAAGCGTGCTTGGCAAGAGGGCCAAATTAAGGAATGGCGCTGAAAAAAGCTCCTTGGAATATCCGAGTGTGGGATCTCTTGTCTGCCCAGACTCTCCATGGTGGGAGGTTCAGGGTGAGGATTGGGTTGAGCAGACTCTTCGCTACGAGACTGAACTTGGTGGAAGATAGGGTGGTGCTTAACCGATTGGAAGCATTATCTACTGCAATCCAACCGACCACCTGGTCGCACTGGTCTGACTTCAAGAGTGGTGTCCCTGCAAACGGAGACATGAAGCTAGGTATCGTGGATGATTGTTTTTCTTGCGCTCTGGCAGCAGGCACATTTTCACCGCGCCCAGGGCCACGGCCTCTGCGTGCACCATCAGCATCACCGCCCCTGCCCCGTCCCTTACTGCTCATCTTCTTCATATTAAATGTTATGTATGATTGAAAGTTTGTCACACGTACAGTAGCGTAGCATTTGGAAGTGCATGCGCAAATAAAAAAATATATTTTGGATGTGGAAACGTCACACAGGAGATATTCCGCAGGTAATGTAAATGCTGTCACCAGCGGTTAATAAAAAATTACAGGGAATGTCACAGGTATTTGGGATGAGGAAACGTTATACAGAAGAGTTACCACCGGTAATGTCACTGTCCGCAACGTCTACGCAAAAAAGTACACTGTATGTCACAGATACATTTTTGAAGCACACACGTTACATTGCAGATGTGGCACTGGTAATGTCACTGTCAGAAGCGGACACCGTCTATTGACAAAGTACACTGTATGTCACAGATATTTTTTGGATGCGCACACTTTACACAGGAGATGTGGCACAGCTAATGTCACTGTCCGCAGCGGACACCGTCTACGGCAAAAGTACACTGGATGTCAGATATTTTTTGGATGCGCACACTTTACACTGGAAATGTGGCGCAGCTAATGTTGCTGTCTGAAGTGGCCTACCTATTGTATGCTATTTAGCGCAGGATGTACTAAAAATAGATATTGCTGCCGCACACAATAGTCCGAAGGACTTTTGGGTCTGTAAAGTTTTAGCTATTTAGCGCTAAAAAAAAGATATTGCTGCTTAAAAGGACTTTTGGGTCTCTGAAAAGTTTTGGTGGTAAAAATATTCTTAAATCACTCCCTGTCTGTCCCTTCCTGAGCACAGTTCTCCCTAAGAATGAGCTAAACACATGTAATCGGGTGCTATACAGCACCCAATGACGCGTTCCGGCCAGCCATTCACTGTAATGCCAGCAGCCAACATGGCATTACAGTGTGGGCAGTACTTACCTGCACATTTATTGGCTGCGTATCAGCCAAGAAACGTGCAGAGTGGAGAATCGAGCATTGCTTTTAAGCACATGCAGCAGTCGTCCGAATACCACCATGTGTTGAGCATCGAGATGCTCGAGCCAAACTGGTGTTCGGACGATTGTTTTTTTTTTGTCACATATTGTACTTAATGACACTGGTGAAATGGAGTAAAAAAAATAATTTTTATTAATAAAAAAATACCAAGTTTACCAAAAATTTAGAAAAATGTGCAAATTTCCAAGTTTCAATTTCTCTACTTCTAATACATCGCTAATGTTATCTACTGGCAAAAAAAAAAATTCTGCCTTCATACTGCAATCCTCAACCCCTACAATGAACAGCATTGAGCAGATTACCCGCACCTTTAGGTGAAGGGTAGACACACTTAGATCCTTCCAGTGTAGTGCGCATGCAGCCCCGGACATGTAAGGGAATCACAGACCTGTCATTGCTGAATGATACTTGTCCTTCAAAGATGTTGGACGTGGACCGCCTGGTTAGGGGTGGTCGATAATAACGATATATCATATGAACGATATAAATTCGGGCATTGATATAAATTTTGTCTATATCGCCATATCGCGATAGATGACCACGGTGCGGTAGTAGATTAAAGAAGCTTCTCACTCACCGCTCCGTGGCCTCCTGACTCTGCACCGTGCTGCACTGGCCAGGGCCTTTCATGCACACATCGTCAGTGCATGCTCGGAAGAAGACGCGGTCCGTCTTCTACGGACTCCATCAGTCAGCCGCGCACCCTGCAGTTAAAGGGAACCTGTCATGTGGATATTTGATTATAATCTAACTAATTATATACAATCATTAACTACTAAAAAGTACCTTAGATGTATTCACTTACTGGTGTGATAGATGGTTATCTCATTATATACACACAAAGATGCCGCATGCTAATGAGCTGATTCGAGTCAAGCGTGATGTCATTGAGTCCAGCGTATATTTAATTCAGAGCTATAGCCACTCCCCTGCCCATGAACATTCAGGACTCCTCATTATCAGCTGGAGCTTTTCAATACAAGATGTTGGCAGATTGACTGGGTCAATTAAAGACCCAACATTTTGCTAAGAGAATCAGTCACTTATTTATGTTGCCCTTAGATGGGACATCATAAAACTGGTGACAGGTTCCATTTAAGGTAAGTATATATGCAGGGGCCCGAATCTACTGGGGGGAAGCGGTGGATGGCTATGGCATGGGGCTAATGGCGCTGGCTAGGGGACATAAATAATGATGGTGGCAATGGCATGGGGCTGATGGCGCTGGCTGGGGGACATGGATAATGATGGTGGCTATGGCATGGGGCTGATGGCGCTGGCTGGGGGACATGGATGATGGTAAATGGTAATGGCATGGAGCTGATGGCGTTGGTTGGGGGACATAGATTATGGCAAATGATAATGGCATGGGGCTGATGGCGCTGGCTGGGGGACATGAATGATGATGGCCACGTAATTTGTATACATACAGAAGAAAATAATATATTGCGATATATCGTTATATCGCACATGCTTCAAATTATATTGCGATATAGATTTTAGGCCATATCGCCCAGCCCTACGCCTGGGGTCAAATAACTACTTACCACGAAGGAGTCTCGTTGGTTATTGGAATGAACCACACAAACTGCTACACCAGCTCCTCCCATATTCATCGTAGCGAATACGTTATTTCAGCGAAAAAATCCTTCGTTATTGCAATCGTTTATGGTTGGAACTAGGATGGTATTACCAGAAAAATTGCTCCACCAACTGGACCCAAATTCATCATTCCTAGCTAACGTGTTCTGTTAGCGAAAAAAAATTATTCTGCGTCACTCTGACAGCCAATCCAAAGTTTAAACAAATTCTATGTTACTGTGCAGTGTAACGAAATTTTAACCCACGTGGATTCCTCCATAAGTTCCAGGGTCCCTCCAAACTATGAACCTAATGGTATTTTACTTTAAAAATGTATTAGGGTAAAAACAGATGGGCCAAACTTTCAGGATGGCTCAAACATGGCCACTGGTTTATTGCCATAAGGGACCAGAGCCTGAAAACTAGCTGTCATATAATATGTTGACCAAACAGGGGCTGGTATGGGGTGACAGCATCTGAAGGGTTAAAAGTCCGTTAATGCCATTAACACTGGTCGTGGACATTAGTTCCAGGTTTATGCCATGGTGCTCGCTTCATGTGTCAGCAGGAGCCATTTTTAAATGCCCGCTGCCGAAGAAAATATACTGAAGGGTTAACCTTCAAGCCTTCAAACTGAGAGGACTGGGTATACCTGATTTATAGCGATTCATGACAAATTCCTTTGTAACAAATCGAATTTCTTGTCGCAGTTCGACGAATCGGTCTAATCGAATTTTTCAAAACTTCGCTCATTTTTTATTTAGAACCAGCATCTACAACTTGTTAAGTGTTCCAACATTTCTGGGTGAAATTTGGGAGCAACTTTTTACCACCTCTAACTTTAGAAAACTCCATTACACCCTGCTTGCCAACGGGTTTGATGGGGATGGGGCCTAGAAGAAAAGGGGCGTAATTCTAATTTCCAACATTTTGGCAAGGATCATGACAAAATAAGCCAATATGTAAGTGAACCAATAAGTGGCATAAAGTTGGAGAAAAGAGTCTAGCCGTGCACCAGGTTTAACATCTAGCATGAGCCACTTTGATAAATATGGCGCACAGGATTAGTAAAGATGTCCCCAATGTTTTAAAGCTTTTGTTGCTTTTGCTCTAGGACATGTATGACTAAGGCCTCATGCACACGACCGTTTTTTTTCAAGGTCTGCAAAAACGTGGTCCGTAGGTCCGTGATCCGTGACCGTTTTTTCGTCCGTGGGTCTTCCTTGATTTTTGGAGGATCCACGGACATGAAAAATGAAAAAATAATCTAAGTCAAGTTTGCCATTGAAACTATAGGAAAAAACGGACACGGATGACAATCTTGTGTGCATCCGTGTTTTTTCACGGACCCATTGACTTGAATGGGTCCGTGAACCGTTGGCCGTGAAAAACGGATCACGGATGCGGCTGCCAAGCGGCTGCCAAACGGTGCATTTTCCGATTTTTCCACGGACCCATTGAAAGTCAATGGGTACGTGAAAAAAAACGGAAAACGGCACAACGGCCATGGATGCACACAACGGTCGTGTGCATGAGGCCTTAGGCAGGACAACATGGAGACTTTTTGCCATGCGACTAATTAATTTTAATTATGAAGCTTTTGCTGAAGTCTGAAGCCTTAGGCTCTATTTAGACATCCTTAACGTTTTTTGCGGATCTGCAAAAACACGGACACTGCAATGTGCGTTCCACATTTTGCGGACCGCACATTGCCGGCACTAATAGAATATGCCTATTCTTGTTCACAATTGCGGACAAGAATAGGACATGTTCTATTTTTTTCGGAAACAAAATTGCGGACCCGGAAGTGCGGGTACGCAATGCCGTATCCGGGCAGCACATTGTTCTGCCGCATAGAAATAAATGGGTCCGAAATTCCGTTCCGCAAAATGCGGAACGAAATTGCGGACGTGTGAATGGACCCTTACTTTGAGATGCATTTAAAGAAGACCTCTAACCTCTCCTGACATGTCTGTTTTAGTAACTACATGCATCCCCATGTAATAACAATTCTAATGAATCTATTCTTATTATGTTTTGCAATTTCGCTATTATTCCTACTAGAAGTGATAAATAAATTGGTAGCAGTTTGCAGTGAAGGACCAGACAGAGGTTACCAGTTTGGGGTGTGCCCCTGCATATTCTGGTCACAGATTTTCAGTCACAGAATTTGCAGTCATTAAATCTACCGCCATGTAACTAATTGATTTTAACTATGAAGCTTTTGCTGCAGTCTGAAGCGACACTTTGGTTTGGATTTAAAGAGGATCTCTAACCTCTGTTTTAGTAACTACATTCATCCCCATATAAAAGTCTGGAGCATCTATTCTTATGACACTATGTTCTGCCATTCCTTTATTATTCCTACTATTAGTTATAAATAAATTGCTAGCAGTTTGCATAAAGGTCCAGATGGGTGTTGCCAGTTGGGGGTGTGTCCCTGCATATTCTGACTGTGGCAGCACTGATTGGATACTGTTGGCCATGATATAAAATAGATTCATAAGACTAGATGCTACAGAATTGATATGAAATGGGGAATGCAAGTAGTTACTAAAACAGACTTGTCAGGAGAGGGGACAGGTTCTCTTTAATCTTGGGGCCTGCAGCTGTCATTTGATAACTTAAATTAAAGGGGTTGGCCCATCTGAGACACTGATAATATATTGCTACGATGTGCCACCAGTGTCTGATCAGTGCAGGTCCCACCTCTAGGACTTACTGCTATCTAGAGAACGGGCCCCCGAAGTATAGGAGTATAGGAGACCATACCGCAAACGCGATGTGCGCCATCAATTCATCACTATGGGAGTTCCAAAAGTAGTTCAGCAAGTGCGCTCAGCTATATGGGACTGCCAGAGGTAGCTAAGCCAGCGATCAGGTATTTTCAGAACTTCCATGCGGGTGGCCGTGCATGTGCGGCTGCTCGCTGTTCACTTCGGGGGATCCCGTTTTAGAGAAAGGAGCGGGTCCTAGTGATATGCCATCAATGTCCCAGATGGAATACCTCTTTAAGTAATAACATTTAAAATGTGATAACATCCATCAGTAGTGCTAGAAAAAGTGTCTGTGTAGCCCCAGCCTAACTGACAGCTGCTGTTACTATTCCCATTGTCCCTACGAGCAGACTATGTAGGGACACAACCCTTTGACAAGAGGAATGCTAACATTTGTACATACATTTCCAGGAGGAATAACAGAAGAACAGCCCAATGCAGACACTTATCATAAAGGCAGAATTGTTTTTATAAATATGGGACTTTTCTTCTGCTGTTTTTCTAATTCTTAAAGGGGTATTCCCATCTTGCTTTTTCAATCTTACCAGCAGTAGATGTCCTGTTAACTTCCTGGTTTGGCTCAGGCAGTTGAGTGAAGGCCGGCCACGCCTCCTCATGACTCACCCTGAGAGCTCAGTCGTGCTTGTTCATGTGGATGAGTCATCAGTCTGGCAGCCTGCAGAGTATGTAAAGCCCACCCCCTTGCTGGGGAATCACTCAGTGACCACTGACCAATGCTAGTGAACTAATGTAGTAACTTGTGGCTGTCCTGCATTCTAATACACTTTTACACATAAAACCTGTGTTACAAACCCATTCTGTGCAGCAAAAACAATAAATCACTACAGCCCAAATGCATGTTAGCTAGTAGCCATAGGATCTGTGCTAGATATAGATAGATATATTCACTGACTTATTACCCAGCTTTCCCAATGTCCGATACAATCACAGTGTACAATATTATTGCAGACTTATTACCCAGCTTTCCCGGTCTCAGATATTATCACAGACTTATTACCCAGCTTTCCCGGTATCATATATTATCACTGACTTATTACCCAGCTTTCCCGGTGTCTGATATTATCACAGATTTATTACCCAGCTTTTCCAGTGTCTGATATTATCACAGACTTATTACCCAGCTTTCCCAGTGTCTCATATTATCACTGACTTATTACCCAGCTTTCCCAGTGTCTCATATTATCACTGACTTATTACCTAGCTTTCCCGGTATCAGATATTATCACTGACTTATTACCCAGCTTTTCCGGTGTCTGATATTATCACTGACTTATTACCCAGCTTTCCCGGTGTCTGATATTATCACTGACTTATTACCCAGCTTTCCCGGTATCTGATATTATCACTGACTTATTACCCAGCTTTCCCGGTGTCTGATATTATCACAGACTTATTACCCAGCTTTCCCGGTGTCTGATATTATCACTGACTTATTACCCAGCTTTCCCGGTGTCTGATATTATCACAGACTTATTACCCAGCTTACCCGGTGTCTGATATTATCACTGACTTATTACCTAGCTTTCCCGGTATCAGATATTATCACAGACTTATTACCCAGCTTTCCCGGTGTCTGATATTATCACTGACTTATTACAAAGCTTTCCCGGTGTCTGATATTATCACTGACTTATTACCCAGCTTTTCCGGTGTCTGATATTATCACTGACTTATTACCCAGCTTTCCCGGTGTCTGATATTATCACTGACTTATTACCCAGCTTTCCCGGTATCTGATATTATCACTGACTTATTACCCAGCTTTCCCGGTGTCTGATATTATCACAGACTTCTTACCCAGCTTCCCCGGTGTCTGATATTATCACTGACTTATTACCCAGCTTTCCCGATCTCAGATATTATCACAGACTTATTACCAAGCTTTTCCGGTCTCAGATATTATCACAGACTTATTACCCAGCTTTCCCGGTGTCTGATATTATCACAGACTTATTACTCAGCTTTCCCGATATCAGATATTATCACTGACTTATTACCCAGCTTTCCCGGTCTCAGATATTATCACAGACTTATTACCCAGCTTTCCCGATGTCCGATACAATCACAGACTTATTACCCAGCTTTCCCGGTGTCTGATATTATCACAGACTTATTACCCAGCTTTCCTGGTGTCTGATATTATCACTGACTTATTACCCAGCTTTCCCGATATCAGATATTATCACAGACTTATTACTCAGCTTTCCCGATATCAGATATTATCACTGACTTATTACCCAGCTTTCCCGGTCTCAGATATTATCACAGACTTATTACCCAGCTTTCCCGATGTCCGATACAATCACAGACTTATTACCCAGCTTTCCCGGTGTCTGATATTATCACAGACTTATTACCCAGCTTTCCCGGTGTCTGATATTATCACTGACTTATTACCCAGCTTTCCCGGTGTCTGATATTATCACTGACTTATTACAAAGCTTTCCCGGTGTCTGATATTATCACTGACTTATTACCCAGCTTTTCCGGTGTCTGATATTATCACTGACTTATTACCCAGCTTTCCCGGTGTCTGATATTATCACTGACTTATTACCCAGCTTTCCCGGTATCTGATATTATCACTGACTTATTACCCAGCTTTCCCGGTGTCTGATATTATCACAGACTTCTTACCCAGCTTCCCCGGTGTCTGATATTATCACTGACTTATTACCCAGCTTTCCCGATCTCAGATATTATCACAGACTTATTACCCAGCTTTTCCGGTCTCAGATATTATCACAGACTTATTACCCAGCTTTCCCGGTGTCTGATATTATCACAGACTTATTACTCAGCTTTCCCGATATCAGATATTATCACTGACTTATTACCCAGCTTTCCCGGTCTCAGATATTATCACAGACTTATTACCCAGCTTTCCCGATGTCCGATACAATCACAGACTTATTACCCAGCTTTCCCGATGTCCGATACAATCACAGACTTATTACCCAGCTTTCCCGATGTCCGATATTATCACTGACTTATTACCCAGCTTTCCCGGTGTCTGATATTATCACAGACTTATTACCCAGCTTTCCCGGTCTCAGATATTATCACATACTTATTACCCAGCTTTCACGGTCTCAGATATTATCAGACGTATTACCCAGCTTTCCCGGTATCAGATATTATCACTGACTTATTACCCAGCTTTCCCGGTGTCTGATATTATCACTGACTTATTACCCAGCTTTCCCGGTATCTGAAATTATCACTGACTTATTACCCAGCTTTCCCGGTGTCTGATATTATCACTGACTTATTAGCCAGCTTTCCCGGTGTCTGATATTATCACTGACTTATTACCCAGCTTTCCCAGTGTCAGATATGATCACATACTTATTACCCAGCTTTCACGGTCTCAGATATTATCAGACGTATTACCCGGCTTTCCCGGTATCAGATATTATCACTGACTTATTACCCAGCTTTCCCGGTGTCTGATATTATCACTGACTTATTACCCAGCTTTCCCGGTATCTGAAATTATCACTGACTTATTACCCAGCTTTCCCGGTGTCTGATATTATCACTGACTTATTAGCCAGCTTTCCCGGTGTCTGATATTATCACTGACTTATTACCCAGCTTTCCCGGTGTCAGATATGATCACAGACTTATTACCCAGCTTTCCCGGTGTCTGAAATATTCTCAGACTTATTACCCAGCTTTCCCGGTGTCTGATATTATCACTGACTTATTACCCAGCTTTCCCGGTGTCACATATTATCAATGACTTATTACCCAGCTTATGGGGGGGGGGGGTGCATCTATGGATGGCACTTATGGGGGGGTGCATCTGTGGATGGCACTTATGGGGGTGCATCTGTGGATGGCACTTATGGGGGGGCATCTGTGGATGGCACTTATAAGGGGGCATCTGTGGATGGCACTTATGGGGGGGCATCTGTGGATGGCACTTATGGGGGGGCATCTGTGGATGGCACTTATGGGGGGAGCATCTGTGGATGGCACTTATGGGGTGGGGGGGCATCTGTGGATGGCACTTATGGGGTGAGGGGGCATCTGTGGATGGCGCATATGGGGGGGCATCTGTGAATGACACTTATGGGGGGGTATCTGTGAATGGTACTTATGGGGTGGGGGGGCATCTGTGGATGGCACTTATGGGGTGGGGGGCATCTGTGGATGGCACTTATGGGGGGCCCATTTGTGGATGGCTCTTATGGGGGGGGAGCATCTGTGGATGGCACTTATGGGGTGGACATCTGTGAATGGCACTTATGGGAGGGGGCATCTGTGAATGGCACTTATGGGGTGGGGGGGCATCTGTGAATGGCACTTATGGGGTGGGGGGGCATCTGTCGATGGCACTTATGGGGGGGGCATTTGTGGATGGCTCTTATGGGGGGGAGCTTCTGTGGATGGCACTTATGGGGGGGCATGTGTGAATGGCACTTATGGGGTGGGGGAGCATCTGTGGATTGCCGCCTGGACTCCTTCTGGGTACCAGAGCGCACGGCGTCCTCGGTTGCTATGATGCTGTGCGCTCCCTCCTGCTGCCGGAAAACAGTAATACACTGCTATGATCTATAAGAACGTATCTCTGTATTCTGGCGGCAGAAGGGAGTGCACGGCGTCATAGCAACCGAGGACGCCGTGTGCTCCGGCGCCCAGAAGGAGTCGGCCCGGGACTATTAGGGGAGCATCTTCAGGATCTCTTTCGGCATGCGCGGTCTCAGCCAGCGTGCGCGTTCTTGAGTGGCCGGCTGGGGAGAAGGTAGGACATTGTGCGCAGGCGCGGCCCATACCAGCCCCGCAAGTATGTGGCTGTATCCATGGAATACCAGCATAAACACAGGGGAGTGGAAGGAGCATTTTTATGCCGAATGTTTTTTTTTAATTACATGTATAATAAGAAATGTTCAGTGGGGGGAAATGATTTAATGTTACCCTATTTAATAAAGTGAGAATACCCCTTTAATATTGTTACAACTTTGTGGCACATTTCATTTCATGAAAGTTTCCAATGTTTCTTAAAGATCCAAGTAAAATGGAAACTTATATCCATTACTTTTCATATAAGAAATTTATTTTCAATAGATATTTAAAAAAAAAAATGGCACAAATGGCTGAACGCTATTGGTCAGTTACTGGCCACATCACAATCCATGTAGCCAGGGCAACTGTGGTGCCCATGTCTGAATGGTAGGTGGCAGTTGGAAGTGGCAGTTGGAGTTGACTGGCGACGGTGGATGAGCAGAAGAAGATGGAGGAAGAAGAGGAGATTCTCATCAGGACCATCCTGACCTCCCCAGATGAAGAAAAAGAGACACCCAAGAGGAGCAAGAAGAGGAAGAGGATAACATCCAGCTCCTCTAAGAAGAAGTCTCCGAATCAACAGATCATTCCAGTGGATGAAGATGTGACTACACATCTAAAATGTGCCAAGGAGAAAAGTCATCCTCATCTCTTTAAAAGATGCAAAGAAGCCAGGGATCAAGAGAGAAGACAAGGTCCTGAAGACAGAAGTCCAGCAGGAGGACCAGAGAGTCTCAGGTAGATGCACACATACAGTAATACAGAAGCTATACATCCTGGACACATTGTTATAACTTTCCATGAATCTGTTCTGTAGATCTGAGACCTGAGACAAGCAGAAGGAAGGGGCTTCCACATTTACAGCTAGGGTGTTACTAGAGGTGGGAGAGGGGTGCTAGCGGTCATGTTCCCTGGGTGCTCAGTTCCTTGGGAGCGGCAGCAAGCCATTCTGTCTTGGTCAGGGTATTTAGATACAGGGCTAGGACGATGAAGTGTGAATTAGGCTGTACACAGCTCGATTTTAACCGCTACCCGACCGCCTAACGCAGGATTGCGTCCTGCGGGCGGCCGGGTTATTCCTCTTTGACGCGCCGGCACGTCATCTCGCGAGAGTTCCTATGAACGCGCGCTCACAGGAGCGCACCTTCACAGGATCCGAAGGTAAAGGAGTTCATCTACAGCCTGCCAGCGGCGATCATTTGCTGGCAGGCTGTAGATGCGATTTTTTTTTTAACCCTTGAAAGGTATATCAGACGCTGTTTTGTTAACAGCGTCTGATATACCTGCTACCTGGTCCTTTGGTGGGCCCTTTTGCTTGGATCGACCACCAGAGGACACAGGCAGCTCTGTAATAAGTAGCACCAAGCACCACACTACACTAGACCCCCCCCCCTGTCACTTATTAACCCCTGATCACCGCCCTGTCATTAATAAGGCTCCATTCAGACGTCCGTATGTGTTTTGCAGATCCGCTGATCCGTGGATCCACGGATCCGCGGTTCCGCAAAACACGGACACCGCGGATCTGCAATACACGGACACCGGCAATGTGCTTTCCGCATTTTGCGGATCCACACATTGGCAGAACTATATAGAAAATGCCTTTTCTTGTCCGGACAAGAATAGGACATGTTCTATAGGCTCTAGAAAAAACGCAGTGTTCGCCGGATCAGGCCTGATCTTGTGCGCACACTTGCGTTCAGTCCGCCCCACTGCAGTGACAGAAATGTTTTTTTTCTGATCACTGCAAAAACACCGTAAAATCGCTGCGGCGCTATAAAGATCACTTTTGAGGGGCATGGCGAGTTCATCGATTATTTTTTTGGGGCACAAATTAGCGGAATTTTTTATTTTTATTTTTCTTACAAAGTCTCTTATTCCACTTACATGTGACAAAAAATAAAATCTCACATGAACTCACCATACCCCTCACGGAATCCAAATGCATAAAATGTTGTAGACATTTATATTCCAGACTTCTTCTCACGTATTAGAAACATAGAATGTGTCGGCAGATAAGAACCATTTGGCCCATCTAGTCTGCCCAATATATCTGAATCCTATGAATAGCCCCGGCCCTATCTTATATGAAGGATGGCCTTATGCCTATCCCATGCATGCTTAAACTCCTTCACTGTATTTGCAGCTACCACTTCTGCAGGAAGGCTATTCCATGCATCCACTACCCTCTCAGTAAAGTAATACTTCCTTATATTACTTTTAAACCTTTGCCCCTCTAATTTAAAACTGTGTCCTCTTGTGGTAGTTTTTCTTCTTTTAAATATGCTCTCCTCCTTTACCGAGTTGATTCCCTTTATGTATTTAAAAGTTTCTATCATATCCCCTCGGTCTCTTCTTTCTTCCAAGCTATACATATTAAGGTATTTTAACCTTTCCTGGTAAGTTTTATCCTGCAATCCATGTACTAGTTTAGTAGCTCTTCTCTGAACTCTCTCTAGAGTATCTATATCCTTCTGGAGATATGGCCTCCAGTACTGCGCACAATACTCCAAGTGAGGTCTCACTAGTGATCTGTACAGCGGCATAAGCACTTCACTTTTTCTACTGCTTATACCTCTCCCTATACATCCAAGCATTCTGCTTGCATTTCGTGCTGCTTTATTACATTGTCTTCCCACCTTTAAGTCTTCTGAAATAATTACTCCTAAATCCCTTTCCTCAGATACTGAGGTCAGGACTGTGTCGAATATTCTATATTGTGCCCTTGGGTTTTTACGCCCCAGGTGCATTATCTTGCACTTATCCACATTAAATTTCAGTTGCCAGAGTTCTGACCATTCTTCTAGTTTTCCTAAGTCCTTTTCCATTTGGCGTTTCCCTCCAGGAACATCAACCCTGTTACATATCTTTGTGTCATCAGCAAAAAGACAAACCTTACCATCGAGGCCTTTTGCAATATCACTTATGAAGATATTAAACAAAATTGGTCCCAGTACAGATCCCTGTGGAATCCCACTGGTAACATGACCTTGTTTTGAATGTTCTCCATTGACTACAACCCTCTGTTGTCTGTCACTCAGCCACTGCCTAATCCACTCAACAATATGGGAGTCCATGCTCAATGACTGCAGTTTATTGATAAGTCTTCTATGTGGGACAGTGTCAAAAGCCTTACTAAAATCTAGATATGCGATGTCTACTGCACCTCCACCGTCTATTATTTTAGTCACCCAGTCAAAAAAATCTATAAGATTTGTTTGACATGATCTCCCTGAAGTAAACCCATGCTGTTTTTCATCTTGCAATCCATGGGATTTTAGATGTTCCACAATCCTATCCTTTAATAGGGTTTCCATTAATTTGCCTACTATTGATGTCAGACTCACTGGTCTATAGTTGCTCGATTCCTCCCTACTACCTTTCTTGTGAATGGGCATGACATTTGCCAATTTCCAATCTTCCGGGACGACTCCTGTTACTAATGATTGGTTAAATAAATCTGTTAACGGTTTTGCCAGCTCACCACTAAGCTCTTTTAATAATTTTGGGTGTATCTCATCAGGCCCCTGTGACTTATTTGTCTTCACTTTAGACAGCAAACTTAGAACATCTTCCTCTGTAAAGACACATGCATCAAACGATTTAATAGTCATCCTTTCTAGTGGAGGTCCTTCTCCTTCTTTTTCTTTTGTAAAAACTGAACAGAAGTATTCATTAAGGCAGTCGGCTAGCCCTTTATTCTCTTCTACATACCTTCCGTCCTTTATTTTTAATTTAGTTATTCCTTGTTTTAATTTCCTTTTTTCATTTATATAGCTGAAGAATGTCTTATCCCCTTTTTTCATAGACTGAGCTAGTTTTTCTTCTGCCTGAGCTTTAGAAGTTCTTATAACTTGCTTGGCCTCTTTCTGCCTAATCTTGTAGATTTCCTTATCTTCATTGCTCTGGGTTTTTTTATAATTACAAAATGCTAGCTTTTTATTTTTAATGATTTGGGCCACTTCTGCCGAGTACCACAGTGGTCTCTTCCTTTTTTTGCTTTTACTGACAAGTCTAATGCAATTTTCTGTTGCCTTCAATAATGCACCTTTTAAGTAGTCCCATTTCTCCTGGACTCCATGTAATCCGTTCCAGTCTGATAAGGACTCATTTATGACTAATTTCATTTTTGAAAAGTCTGTTTTTCTAAAATCTAAAACTTTTGTTTTTGTGTGGTGGGACTCTTTCACAGTTCTTATATTAAACCACACTGACTGGTGATCACTAGATCCCAAGGTTTCGCCTACAATGGGCCCTTAAAATGCCAGGGCAGTATAAATACCCCACAAGTGACCCCATTTTGTAAAGAAGACACCCCAAGGTATTCCGTGAGGGGCATGGCGAGTTCCTAGAATAAAAAAAAATTTTGGGCACAAGTTAGCGGAAAATAATTTTGTAAGAGAAAAAAAAAAATTTCCGCTTACTTGTGCCAAAACTCGCCATGCCCCTAACGGAATACCTTGGGGTGTCTTCTTTCCAAAATGGGGTCACATGTGGGGTATTTATACTGCCCTGGCATTTTAGGGGCCCTAAAGCGTGAGAAGAAGTCTGGAATCCAAATGCCAAAATGCCCTCCTAAAAGGTACTCATTGGAATTTGGGCCCCTTTGCGCACCTTGGCTGCAAAAAAGTGTCACACATGTGGTATCGCCATACTCAGAAGAAGTAGGGCAATGTGTTTTGGGGTGTATTTTTACATATACCCATACTGTGTGTGAGAATAATCTCTGTAAATGACAACTATTTAAAAAAATGTATACAAAGTCGTCAATTTACAGAGATATTTCTCTCACCCAGCATGGGTATATGTAAAAATAAACCCCAAAACACATTTCCCTACTTCTCCTAAGTACGGCGATACCACATGTGTGACACTTTTTTGCAGCCTAGATGCGTAAAGGGGACGAAAGTCCAACGAGTACCTTTAGGCTTTACAGGGTTGCTCACAATTAAGCCCCGCCCAAAATGCCAGAACAGTAAACACACCCCACAAATGACCCCATTTCGGAAAGTAGACACCCCAAGGTATTCGCTGAGGTGCATATTGAGTCCATGAAAGATTGAACTTTTTGTCACAAGTTAGCGGAAAGGGAGACTTTGTGAGAAAAGACAAAAAAAAATCTATTTCCGCAAACTTGTGCCAGAAAAAAAAAACTTCTATGAACTCGCCATCCCCCTCACGGAATACCTTGGGGTGTCTTCTTTCCAAAATGGGGTTACATGTGGGGTATTTATACTGCCCTGGCATTTTAGGGGCCCTAAAGCATGAGAAGAAGTATTGTTGATTGAGCACCAAAGTGCTTGGGTGCTCTGGCCGAACACATCGGGATGCTCGGGTGCTCTACTGAGCACCCGAGTATAATGGAAGTCAATGGGACAACCCGAGCATTAAACCAAACACCCCCTGCTCTGAAGAGGGGAGGGTGCCTGGTTAATAGTAAAAGGCCAGAAATTGTTAGAAACACCACCAAAGAGGTTCGGGAACAGGGGTAGGATGTCTGTATGAATCTTGGACTCCCAGGTTGCTGCTGGGAACGATGTTGCCCGAGTAGTACGCCACTTTTACAGACTGACAATAATACGCACAAAACTGAATATAAAATCGATTTTAGAGGAAAAATTGCTAAGAAACATTCTTTTCTGTATATTAACTTGTATATAAAGTGCAAGTGCTGCCAAAAATTACAAGGAAGAGGCACTCCAATACAACCTGCATATCACATAAAGGAGGGCCACATTCACATTGTGGTACAATTGTTTATGTAGTGGGACTCCTACACTCATAAAGCCTATGCACTAAGTGAATGGACTGCCAAAAATTACAAGGAACCGGCACTCCAATACACCCTTTGTTACACATAAAGGAGGGCCTCATACACAGCCTTGAACAATTATGACTGATAGCCTGCTGGTGACCCTCAAAAACATTAGGAGCAAGGGCCTGCTGATCTGACCATCTAAAACATTTAGGGGCGAGGGCCTACTGGCGCTTTGGTGACTCTAGATAACCTGGGGCCGATCGCACATCGCCCTGCTGGCGACGATCCATGCGAGGGCCTTCAGGTCAGCTGACTCTGTAAAAGATTGTAGGTGAAGGCCTGCTGGTGAGCTGACCCTGTAAAACGTTGTAGGTGAAGGGCTGCTGGTGAGCTGAACCTGTAAAAAATTAAATCCGAGGGCTTGCTGGTGTGCTGACCCTGTTAAACATTGAAGGTGAGGGCCTGCTGGTGAGCTGACCCTGTAAAATATGATATGCGAGGGCCTGCTGGTGAGCTGACCCTCTAAAAAATTATATGCGAGGGCCTTCAGGTGAGCTGACTCTTCAAAAAATTGTAGATGAAGGCCTGCTAGTAAGCTGACCCTGTAAAAAATTATATGCCAGGGCCTGCTGGTGAGCTGACCCTCTAAAAAATTATATGCAAGGGCCTGCTGGTGAGCTGACCCTGTAAAACATGATATCTGAGGGCCTGCTGGTGAGTTGACCCTGTAAAAAATTATATGCGAGGGCCTGCTGGTGAGCTGACTCTTTAAAAGAAAAACGGAACAGATCAGGAAAGAAACAACGGACGTGTGAATGGACCCTTAAAGTGCGGGCCTGCTGGTGAACTGACTCTGTAAAAGATTTTAGGTGCGGGCCTGGTGGTGAGCTGACCCTGTAAAAAACTATATGTAAGGGCCTGCTGGTGAGGTGACCCTGTAAAAGCTTGTAGGTAAGAACCTGCAGGTGAGCTGACCCTGTAAAAGATTGTAGGTAAGGGCCTGCAGGTGAGCTGACCCTGTAAAAAATTATATTTGAGGGCCTTCTAGTGAGCTGACCCTCTAAAAGTTTGTAGGTGAGGGCCTGCTGGTAAGCTGACCCTCTAAAACATGGATGTCAAACTCATGGCCCTCCAGATGTTGCAAAACTACAACTCCCATCATTCCCTGATAGCTGTAGTATGCCCAGGCATGATGGGAGTTGTAGTTTTGCAACAGCTGGAGGGCCACAAGTTTGACTTCCCTGCTCTAAAACATTATATGCAAGGGCCTTCAGGTGAGCTGACCCTGTAAAAGATTGTAAATGAAGGCATGCTGGTGAGCTGGCCCTCTAAAAAATTATATGCGAGGGCCTGCTGGTCAGCTGACCCTGTCAAACATTATATGCGAGGTCCTGCTGGTGAGATGACCCTGTAAAAGACTCACTGTACGGGCCTGCTGGTGAGCTGACAATGCTTCGTTATTGCAATTGTTTATGGTTTGAACTAGGATGGTATTACCAGAAAAATTGCTCCACCAACTAGACCCAAATTCATCATTCCTATCTAACATGTTCTGTTAGCGAAAAAAAATTATTCTGCGTCACTCTGACAGCCAATCCAAAGTTTAAACCAATTCTATGTTACTGTGCAGTGTAACGAAATTTTAACCCATGTGGATTCCTCCATAAGTTCCAGGATCCCTCCAAACTATGAACCTAATGGTATTTTACTTTCAAAATGTATTAGGGTAAAAACAGATGGGCCAAACTTTCAGGACGGCTCAAACATGGCCACTGGATTATTGCCATAAGGGACTGGAGCCTGAAAACTAGCTGTCATATAATATGCTGACCAAACAGGGGCTGGTATGGGGTAACAGCATCTGGAGGGTTAAAAGTCCGTTAATGCCATTAACACTGGTCGTGGACATTAGTTCCAGGTTTATGCCATGGTGCTCGCTTCATGTGTCAGCAGGAGCCATTTTTAAATGCCCGCTGCCGAAGAAAATATACTGAAGGGTTAACTTTCAAGCCTTCAAACTGAGAGGACTGGGTATACCTGATTTATAGTGATTCATGACAAATCGAATTTCTTGTCGCAGTTCGACGAATCGGTCTAATCGAATTTTTCAAAACTTCGCTCATCTTTTATTAGAACCAGCATCTACAACTTGTTAAGTGTTCCAACATTTCTGGGTGAAATTTGGGAGAAACTTTTTACCACCTCTAACTTTAGAAAACTCCATTACACCCTGCTTGCCAACGGGTTTGATGGGGATGGGGCCTAGAAGAAAAGGGGCGTAATCCTAATTTCCAACATTTTGGCAAGGATCATGACAAAATAAGCCAATATGTAAGTGAACCAATAAGTGGCATAAAGTTGGAGAAAAGAGTCTAGCCGTGCACCAGGTTTAACATCTAGCATGAGCCACTGTGATAAATATGGCGCACAGGATTAGCATTTTGCGGACCGCACATTGCCGGCACTAATAGAATATGCCTTTTCTTGTTCGCAATTGCAGACAAGAATAGGACATGTTCTATTTTTTTCGGGAATGAAATTGCGGACCCGGAAGTGCGGGTACGCAATGCCGTATCCGGGCAGCACATTGTTCTGCCCCATAGAAATGAATGGGTCCGAAATTCCGTTCTGCAAAATGTGGAACAAAATTGCGGACTTGTCACTGGACCCTTACTTTGAGATGCATTTAAAGAAGACCTTTAACCTCTCCTGACATGTCTGTTTTAGTAACTACATGCATCCCCATGTAATAACAATTCTAATGAATCTATTCTTATTATGTTTTGCAATTTCACTATTATTCCTACTAGAAGTGATAAATAAATTGGTAGCAGTTTGCAGTGAAGGACCATACAGAGGTTACCAGTTTGGGGTGTGCCCCTGCATATTCTGGTCACAGATTTTCAGTCACAGAAATTTCTGCCACTAAATCTACCGCCGTGTAACTAATTGATTTTAACTATGAAGCTTTTGCTGCAGTCTGAAGCGACATTTTGGTTTGGATTTAAAGAGGATCTCTAACCTCTGTTTTAGTAACTACATTCATCCCCATATAAAAGTCTGGAGCATCTATTCTTATGACACTATGTTCTGCCATTCCTTTATTATTCCTACTATTAGTTATAAATAAATTGCTAGCAGTTTGCATAAAGGTCCAGATGGGTGTTGCCAGTTGGGGGTGTGTCCCTGCATATTCTGACTGTGGCAGCACTGATTTTATAGTGTTGGCCATGATATAAAATAGATTCATAAGACTAGATGCTACAGAATTGATATGAAATGGGGAATGCAAGTAGTTACTAAAACAGACTTGTCAGGAGAGGGGACAGGTTCTCTTTAATCTTGGGGCCTGCAGCAGTCATTTGATAAATTAAAGGGGTTGGCCCATCTAAGACACTGATAATATATTGCTACGATGTGCCACCAGTGTCTGATCAGTGCGGGTCCCACCTCTAGGACCCACTGCTATCTAGAGAACGGGGCCCCCGAAGTATAGGAGATCATACCGCAAACGCGATGTGCGCCATCAATTCATCACTATGGGAGTTCCAAAAGTAGTTCAGCAAGCGCGCCCAGCTATATGGGACTGCCTGAGTTAGCTAAGCCAGCGATCAGGTATTTTCAGAACTTCCATGGGGGTGGCCATGCATGTGCTGCTGCTCGCTGTTCACTTTGGGGGATCCCATTTTGGAGAAAGGAGCGGGTCCTAGTGATATGCCATCAATGTCCCAGATGGAATACCTCTTTAAGTAATAACATTTAAAATGTGATAACATCAATCAGTAGTGCTAGAAAAAGTGTCTGTGTAGCCCCAGCCTAACTGACAGCTGCTGTTACTATTCCCATTGTCCCTACGAGCAGACTATGTAGGGACACAACCCTTTGACAAGAGGAATGCTAACACTCAGTTGTCAATTTGTACATACATTTCCAGGAGGAATAACAGAAGAACAGCCCAATGTAGACACTTATCATACAGGCAGATTTTTTTAAATAAATATGGGACTTTTCTTCTGCTGTTTTTCTAATTCTTAAAGGGGTATTCCCATCTTGCTTTTTCAATCTTACCAGCAGTAGATGTCCTGTTAACTTCCTGGTTTGGCTCAGGCAGTTGAGTGAAGGCCGGCCACACCTCCTCATGACTCACCCTGAGAGCTCAGTCCTTGCGTGCTTGTTCATGTGGATGAGTCATCAGTCTGGCAGCCTGCAGAGTATGTAAAGCCCATCCCCCTGCTGGGGAATCACTCAGTGACCACTGACCAATGCTAGCATTCTAATACACTTTTACACATAAAACTTATGTTACAAACCCATTCTGTGCAGCAATAACAATAAATCACTACAGCCCAAATGCATGTTAGCTAGTAGCCATATGATCTGTGCTAGATATAGATAGATATATTCACTGACTTATTACCCAGCTTTCCCGATGTCCGATACAATCACAGACTTATTGCCCAGCTTTCCCGGTGTACAATATTATTGCAGACTTATTACCCAGCTTTCCCGGTCTCAGATATTATCACAGACTTATTACCCAGCTTTCCCGATATCATATATTATCACTGACTTGTTACCCAGCTTTCCCGGTGTCTGATATTATCACAGACTTATTACCCAGCTTTTCCGGTGTCTGATATTATCACAGACTTATTACCCAGCTTTTCCAGTGTCTGATATTATCACAGACTTATTACCCAGCTTTCCCGGTGTCTGATATTATCACAGACTTATTACCCAGCTTTTCCAGTGTCTGATATTATCACAGACTTATTACCCAGCTTTCCCGGTGTCTGATATTATCACTAACTTATTGCTCAGCTTTCCCAGTATCAGATATTATCACTGACTTATTACCCAGCTTTCCCGGTGTCTGATATTATCACAGACTTATTACCCAGCTTTTCCGGTGTCTGATATTATCACTGAATTATTACCCACCTTTCCCGGTGTCTGATATTATCACAGACTTATTACCCAGCTTTCCCGGTGTCTGATATTATCACTGACTTATTACCCAGCTTTACCGGTATCAGATATTATCACTGACTTATTACCCAGCTTTCCCGGTGTCTGATATCATCACTGACTTATTACCCAGCTTTCCCGGTGTCTGATATTATCACTGACCTATTACCCAGCTTATGGGGGCTGCATCTGTGGATGGCACTTATGGGGGGGGGGGGCATCTGTGGTTGGCACTTATGGGGGGCATCTGTGGGTGGCACTTATGGGGGGGGCATCTGTGGATGGCACTTATGGGGGGAGCATCTGTGGATGGCACTTATGGGGGGGAGCATCTGTGGATGGCACTTATGGGGGGGAGCATCTGTGGATGGCACTTATGGGGGGGAGCATCTGTGGATGGCACTTATGGGGGGAGCATCTGTGGATGGCACTTATGGGGGGGAGCATCTGTGGATGGCACTTATGGGGTGGGGGGGCATCTGTGAATGGCACTTATGGGGTGGGGGGCATCTGTGGATGGCATTTTTGGGGGGATCTGTGAATGGCACTTATGGGGGGGGTATCCGTGAATGGTACTTATGGGGTGGGGGGGGCATCTGTGGATTGCACTTATGGGGGGGCCCATTTGTGGATGGCTCTTATGGGGGGGAGCATCTGTGGATGGCACTTATGGGGGGGGACATCTGTGAATGGCACTTATGGGGGGGGCACATCTGTGGATTGGACTTATGGGGGGCATTTGTGGATGGCTCTTATGGGGGGCATTTGTGGATGGCATTTTTGGGGGGGATCTGTGAATGGCACTTATGGGGGGGTATCCGTGAATGGTACTTATGGGGTGGGGGGGGGCATCTGTGGATTGCACTTATGGGGGGGCCCATTTGTGGATGGCTCTTATGGGGGGGAGCATCTGTGGATGGCACTTATGGGGGGGGACATCTGTGAATGGCACTTATGGGGGGGCACATCTGTGGATTGGACTTATGGGGGGCATTTGTGGATGGCTCTTATGGGGGGCATTTGTAAATGGCTCTTATGGGGGGAGCATCTGTGGATGGGACTTATGGGAGGGGGCATCTGTGAATGGCACTTATGGGGGAGCATCTGTGAATGGCACTTATAGGGTGGGGGGGCATCTGTGGATGGCACTTATGGGGGGATCTGTGAATGACACTTGTGGGGTGGGGGGGCATCTGTGGATGGCACTTATGGGGTGGGGGGGCATCTGTGGATGGCACTTATGGGGTGGGGGGGCATCTGTGGATTGCCGCCTGGACTCCTTCTGGGCACCAGAGCGCACGGCGTCCTCGGTTGCTATGACGCCGTGAGCTCCCTCCTGCTGCCGGAAAACAGTAATACACTGCTATGATCTATAAGAGTGTATCACTGTATTCCGGCGGCAGGAGGGAGCGCACGGCGTCATAGCAACCGAGGACGCCGTGTGCTCCGGCGCCCAGAAGGAGTCGGCCCGGGACAAATAGGGGAGCATCTGCAGGATCTCTTTGGGCATGCGCGGCCTCAGCCAGCGTGCACGTTCTTGAGCGGCCGGCTGGGGAGAAGGTAGGACATTGTGCGCAGGCGCAGCCCATACAAGCCCCGCAAGTATGTGGCCGTATCCATGGAATACCAGCATAAACACAGGGGAGTGAAAGGAGCATTTTTATGCCGAATGGTATGTTTTTTTAAATTACATGTATAATAAGAAATGTTCAGTGGGGGGCAATGATTTAATGTTACCCTATTTAATGAAGTGGGAATACCCCTTTAATATTGTTACAACTTTGTGGCACATTTAATTTCATGAAAGTTTCCAATGTTTCTTAAAGATCCAAGTAAAATGGAAACTTATATCCATTACTTTTCATATAAGAAATTTATTTTCAATAGCTATTTAAAAAAAAAAAAAAATGGCCCAAATGGCTGAACGCTATTGGTCAGTTACTGGCCACATCGCAATCCATGTAGCCAGGGCAACTGTGGTGCCCGTGTCTGAATGGTAGGTGGCAGTTGGAAGTGGCAGTTGGAGTTGACTGGCGACGGTGGATGAGCAGAAGAAGATGGAGGAAGAAGAGGAGATTCTCATCAGGACCATCCTGACCTCCCCAGATGAAGAAAAAGAGACACCCAAGAGGAGCAAGAAGAGGAAGAAGAGGATAACATCCAGCTCCTCTAAGAAGAAGTCTCCGAATCAACAGATCATTCCAGTGGATGAAGATGTGACTACACATCTAAAATGTGCCAAGGAGAGAATAGTCATCCTCATCTCTTTAAAAGATGCAAAGAAGCCAGGGATCAAGAGAGAAGACAAGGTCCTGAAGACAGAAGTCCAGCAGGAGGACCAAAGAGTCTCAGGTAGATGCACACATACAGTAATACAGAAGCTATACATCCTGGACACATTGTTATAACTTTCCATGAATCTGTTCTGTAGATCTGAGACCTGAGACAAGCAGAAGGAAGGGGCTTCCACATTTACAGCTAGGGTGTTACTAGAGGTGGGGGAGGGTTGCTAGCGGTCATGTACCCTGGGTGCTCAGTTCCTTGGGAGCGGCAACAAGCCATTCTGTCTTGGTCAGGGTATTTAGATACAGGGCTAGGACGATGAAGTGTGAATTAGGTCGTACACAGCTCCATTTTAACAGCTACCCGACCGCCTAGCGCAGGATTGCGACCTGCGGGCGGCCGGGTTATTCTCTTTGCCGCGCCAGCATGTCATCTCGCGAGATGCGTGATTTCCTGTGAACGCGCGCTCACAGGAGCGCACCTTCACAGGATCCGGAGGTAAACAAGTTCATCTACAGCCTGCCAGCGGCGATCATTTTTTTTTAACCCTTAAAAGGTATATCAGATGCTGTTTTGTTAACAGCGTCTGATATACCTGCTACCTGGTCCTTTGGTGGGCCCTTTTGCTTGGATCGACCACCAGAGGACACAGGCAGCTCTGTAATAAGTAGCACCAAGCACCACACTACACTAGACCCTCCCCTGTCACTTATTAACCCCTGATCACCCCCTGTCATTGATAAGGCTCCATTCAGACGTCCGTATGTGTTTTGCAGATCCGCTGATCCATGGATCCACGGATCCACGGATCCGCAAAACACGGACACCGCGGATCTGCAAAACACGGACACCGACAATGTGCTTTCCGCATTTTGCAGATCCGCACATTGGCAGAACTATATAGAAAATGCCTTTTCTTGTCCGCAATTGCGGACTAGAATAGGACATGTTCTATAGGCTCTACAAAAAACGCAGTGTTCGCCGGATCAGGCCTGATCTTGTGCGCACACTTGCGTTCAGTCTGCCCCACCGCAGTGACAGAAATGTAAAATCGCTGCGGCGCTATAAAGATCACTTTTGAGGGGCATGGCGAGTTCATAGATAGAATAAATATTTTTTTTGGGCACAAGTTAGCAGAAAATTATTTTGTAAGAGAAAAAAAAAAACATTTTCCGCTAACTTGTGCCAAAAAAACCCCCAAAATATTCTTGGAACTCGCCATGCCCCTCACGGAATACATTGGGGTGTCTTCTTTCCAAAATGGGGTCACATGTGGGGTATTTATACTGCCCTGGCATTTTAGGGGCCCTAAAGCGTGAGAAGAAGTCTGGAATCCAAATGCCAAAATGCCCTCCTAAAAGGTACTCATTGGAATTTGGGCCCCTTTGCGCACCTAGACTGCAAAAAAGTGTCACACATGGGGTATCGTCGTACTCAGAAGAAGTAGGGCAATGTGTTTTGGGGTGTATTTTTACATATATTCATACTATGTGTGAGAAATATCTCTGTAAATGACAACTTTAAAAAAAAAATTATACAAAGTTGTCAATTTACAGACCGCACATTGCTGGCACTAATAGAATATGCCTATTCTTGTTCACAATTGTGGACAAGAATACGACATGTTCTATTTTTTTCGGGAACTAAATTGCGGACCCGGAAGTGCGAGTACGCAATGCCGTATCTGGTAGGCACATCGTTCTGCCCCATAGAAATGAATGGGTCCAAAATTCCGTTCCGCAAAATGCAGAACGAAATTGCGGACGTGTGAATGGACCCTTACTTTGAGATGCATTTAATGAAGACCTCTAACCTCTCCTGACATGTCTGTTTTAGTAACTACATGCATCCCCATGTAATAACAATTCTAATGAATCTATTCTTATTATGTTTGCAATTTTGCTATTATTCCTACTAGAAGTGATAAATAAATTGGTAGCAGTTTGCAGTGAAGGACCAGACAGAGGTTACAAGTTTGGGGTGTGCCCCTGCATATTCTGGTCACAGATTTTCAGTCACAGAATTTTCTGCCACTAAATCTACCGCCGTGTAACTAATTGATTTTAACTATGAAGCTTTTGCTGCAGTCTGAAGCGACACTTTGGTTTGGATTTAAAGAGGATCTCTAACCTCTGTTTTAGTAACTACATTCATCCCCATATAAAAGTCTGGAGCATCTATTCTTATGACACTATGTTGTGCCATTCCTTTATTATTCCTACTATTAGTTAGAAATAAATTGCTAGCAGTTTGCAGTAAAGGTCCAGATGGGTGTTGCCAGTTGGGGGGTGTGTCCTGTGAAGGAGGATGAGAAAAGGAAGATTCAACCATATACCCTTGTTTGTGGTGGAAGGGGTGTATGGGAATACAGTGTATTCACTACATTATAAACAACACATTTAAAGTGCCTTTATGTTCATCAGCTTTCCTCTGGTGGAGTCGAGAAGTCATGGTCAATCCAGGCCTTGTTCATTTTTATAAAAGTCACCCTGTTAGCATTTTCAGTTGACAGTCGGATACGCTTATCTGTTATAATACCACCAACAGCACTAAATACCCGCTCAGACAAAACGCTGGCGGCAGGGCAGGCCAGCACCTCCAAGACGTAGAGCGCCAGTTCTTGACACATGTCCAGATTGGACACCCAGTAGTTGTAAGGCACTGATGGTTTATTAAGGACGCTGACACGGTCTGCTATGTACTCCTTCGCCATCTTCCAAAATGTTTCCCTCCTTGTGACACTAAGCCGCGCATCAGGGTGAGGGTGCAGGCATGGTGTCATGAAACTGTCCCAGGCTTTGGAGTGTGTTGCCCTGCATCTGTTGGAACTGCTGTGTGTTCCTCTTGTCTCCCCTCCTCAGTTGGCCAAGGAACTACGGACTCTGCCGCCAGCGTTGTCAGACGGAAATTTTTGGAGCAATTTTTCAACAAGGATCTTCTGGTATTGCACCATTTTGCTCGTCCTCTCCACCAGAGAAATGAGAGATGAGAGGTTATTAGAGTTGAGCGAACACCTGGATGTTCGGGTTCGAGAAGTTCGGCCGAACATCCCGGAAATGTTCGGGTTCGGGATCCGAACCCGATCCGAACTTCGTCCCGAACCCGAACCCCATTGAAGTCAATGGGGACCCGAACTTTTCGGCACTAAAAAGGCTGTAAAACAGCCCAGGAAAGAGCTAGAGGGCTGCAAAAGGCAGCAACATGTAGGTAAATCCCCTGCAAACAAATGTGGATAGGGAAATGAATTAAAATAAAAATTAAATAAATAAAAATTAACCAAAATCAATTGGAGAGAGGTTCCATAGCAGAGAATCTGGCTTCCCGTCACCCACCACTGGAACAGTCCATTCTCAGATATTTAGGCCCCGGCACCCAGGCAGAGGAGAGAGGTCCCGTAACAGAGAATCTGTCTTCATGTCAGCAGAGAATCAGTCTGCATGTCATAGCAGAGAATCAGGCTTCACGTCAGCCACCAGTGCAACAGTCCATTGTCATATATTTAGGCCCAGCACCCAGGCAGAGGAGAGAGGTCCCGTAACAGAGGATCTGTCTTCATGTCAGCAGAGAATTAGTCTGCATGTCATAGCAGAGAATCAGGCTTCACGTCAGCCACCACTGCAACAGTCCATTGGCATATATTTAGGCCCAGCACACACACAGGCAGAGGAGAGAGGTCCCGTAACAGAGAATCTGGCTTCATGTCAGCAGAGAATCAGTCTGCATGTCATAGCAGAGAATGAGGCTTCACGTCAGCCACCACTGCAACAGTCCATTGGCATATATTTAGGCCCAGCACCCAGGCAGAGGAGGGAGGTCCCGTAACAGAGAATCTGTCTTCATGTCAGCAGAGAATTAGTCTGCATGTCATAGCAGAGAATGAGGCTTCACGTCAGCCACCACTGCAACAGTCCATTGGCATATATTTAGGCCCAGCACCCAGGCAGAGGAGGGAGGTCCCGTAACAGAGAATCTGTCTTCATGTCAGCAGAGAATTAGTCTGCATGTCATAGCAGAGAATGAGGCTTCACGTCAGCCACCACTGCAACAGTCCATTGGCATATATTTAGGCCCAGCACCCAGGCAGAGGAGGGAGGTCCCGTAACAGAGAATCTGTCTTCATGTCAGCAGAGAATTAGTCTGCATGTCATAGCAGAGAATGAGGCTTCACGTCAGCCACCACTGCAACAGTCCATTGGCATATATTTAGGCCCAGCACACACACAGGCAGAGGAGAGAGGTCCCGTAACAGAGAATCTGGCTTCATGTCAGCAGAGAATCAGTCTGCATGTCATAGCAGAGAATGAGGCTTCACGTCAGCCACCACTGCAACAGTCCATTGGCATATATTTAGGCCCAGCACACACACAGGCAGAGGAGAGAGGTCCCGTAACAGAGGATCTGGCTTCATGTCAGCAGAGAATCAGTCTGCATGTCATAGCAGAGAATCAGGCTTCACGTCAGCCACCACTGCAACAGTCCATTGTCATAAATTTAGGCCCAGCACCCAGACAGAGGAGAGAGGTCCCGTAACAGAGAATCTGGCTTCATGTCAGCAGAGAATCAGTCTTCATATCATAGCAGAGAATCAGGCTTCACGTCACCCACCACTGTAAGAGTCAATTTTCATAAATTTAGGCCCAGAACCCAGGCAGAGGAGAAAGGTCCCGTAACAGACAATCTGGCTTCATGTCAGCAGAGAATCAGTCTTCATATCATAGCAGAGAATCAGGCTTCACGTCACCCACCACTGCAACAGTCCATTGGCATATATTTAGGCCTAGCACATAGGCAGAGCAGAGAGGTCCCGTAACAGACAATCTGGCTTCATGACAGCAGAGAATCAGTCTGCATGTCATAGCAGAGAATCAGGCTTCACGTCAGCCACCACTGCAACAGTCCATTGTCATAAATTTAGGCCCAGCACCCAGGCAGAGGAGAGAGCTCCCGTAACAGAGGATCTGGCTTCATGTCAGCAGAGAATCAGTCTGCATGTCATAGCAGAGAATGAGGCTTCACGTCAGCCACCACTGCAACAGTCCATTGTCATAAATTTAGGCCCAGCACCCAGGCAGAGGAGAGAGGTCCCGTAAAAGAGGATCTGGCTTCATGTCAGCAGAGAATCAGTCTGCATGTCATAGCAGAGAATGAGGCTTCACGTCAGCCACCACTGCAACAGTCCATTGTCATAAATTTAGGCCCAGCACCCAGGCAGAGGAGAGAGGTCCCGTAACAGAGGATCTGGCTTCATGTCAGCAGAGAATCAGTCTGCATGTCATAGCAGAGAATGAGGCTTCACGTCAGCCACCACTGCAACAGTCCATTGGCATAAATTTAGGCCCAGCACCCAGGCAGAGGAGAGAGGTCCCGTAACAGACAATCTGGCTTCATGTCAGCAGAGAATTAGTCTGCATGTCATAGCAGAGAATGAGGCTTCACGTCAGCCACCACTGCAACAGTCCATTGGCATATATTTAGGCCTAGCACACAGGCAGAGGAGAGAGGTCCCGTAACAGACAATCTGGCTTCATGTCAGCAGAGAATCAGTCTGCATGTCATAGCAGAGAATGAGGCTTCACGTCACCCACCACTGCAACAGTCCATTGGCATATATTTAGGCCTAGCACACAGGCAGAGCAGAGAGGTCCCGTAACAGACAATCTGGCTTCATGACAGCAGAGAATCAGTCTGCATGTCATAGCAGAGAATGAGGCTTCACGTCACCCACCACTGCAACAGTCCATTGGCAGATATTTAGGCCTAGCACACAGGCAGAGCAGAGAGGTCCCGTAACAGACAATCTGGCTTCATGTCAGCAGAGAATCAGTCTGCATGTCATAGCAGAGAATCAGGCTTCACGTCAGCCACCACTGCAACAGTCCATTGGCATATATTTAGGCCTAGCACACAGGCAGAGGAGAGAGGTCCCGTAACAGACAATCTGGCTTCATGTCAGCAGAGAATCAGTCTGCATGTCATAGCAGAGAATGAGGCTTCACGTCACCCACCACTGCAACAGTCCATTGGCATATATTTAGGCCTAGCACACAGGCAGAGCAGAGAGGTCCCGTAACAGACAATCTGGCTTCATGACAGCAGAGATCCAGTCTGCATGTCATAGCAGAGAATGAGGCTTCACGTCAGCCACCACTGCAACAGTCCATTGGCATATATTTAGGCCTAGCACACAGGCAGAGCAGAGAGGTCCCGTAACAGACAATCTGGCTTCATGTCAGCAGAGAATTAGTCTGCATGTCATAGCAGAGAATCAGGCTTCACGTCAGCCACCACTGCAACAGTCCATTGTCATAAATTTAGGCCCAGCACCCAGGCAGAGGAGAGAGGTCCCGTAACAGACAATCTGGCTTCATGTCAGCAGAGAATTAGTCTGCATGTCATAGCAGAGAATCAGGCTTCATGTCAGCCACCACTGCAACAGTCCATTGGCATATATTTAGGCCTAGCACACAGGCAGAGGAGAGGTTCATTCAACTTTGGGTAGCATCGCAATATAATGGTAAAATGAAAATAAAAATAGGATTGAATGAGGAAGTGCCCTGGAGTCCAATAATATATGGTTATGGGGAGGTAGTTAATGTCTAATCTGGACAAGGGACGGACAGGTCCTGTGGGATCCATGCCTGGTTCATTTTTATGAACGTCAGCTTGTCCACATTGGCTGTAGACAGGCGGCTGCGTTTGTCTGTAATGACGCCCCCTGCCGTGCTGAATACACGTTCAGACAAAACGCTGGCTGCCGGGCAGGCCAGCACCTCCAAGGCATAAAAGGCTAGCTCTGGCCACGTGGACAATTTAGAGACCCAGAAGTTGAATGGGGCCGAACCATCAGTCAGTACGTGGAGGGGTGTGCACACGTACTGTTCCACCATGTTAGTGAAATGTTGCCTCCTGCTAACACGTTGCGTATCAGGTGGTGGTGCAGTTAGCTGTGGCGTGTTGACAAAAGTTTTCCACATCTCTGCCATGCTAACCCTGCCCTCAGAGGAGCTGGCCGTGACACAGCTGCCTTGGCGACCTCTTGCTCCTCCTCTGCCTTGGCCTTGGGCTTCCACTTGTTCCCCTGTGACATTTGGGAATGCTCTCAGTAGCGCGTCTACCAACGTGCGCTTGTACTCGCGCATCTTCCTATCACGCTCCAGTGCAGGAAGTAAGGTGGGCACATTGTCTTTGTAGCGTGGATCCAGCAGGGTGGCAACCCAGTAGTCCGCACAGGTTAAAATGTGGGCAACTCTGCTGTCGTTGCGCAGGCACTGCAGCATGTAGTCGCTCATGTGTGCCAGGCTGCCCAGGGATAAGGACAAGCTGTCCTCTGTGGGAGGCGTATCGTCATCGTCCTGCCTTTCCCCCCAGCCACGCACCAGTGATGGTCCCGAGCTGCGTTGGGTGCCACCCCGCTGTGACCATGCTTCATCCTCATCCTCCTCCACCTCCTCCTCATCCTCGTCCTCCTCGTCCTCCAGTAGTGGGCCCTGGCTGGCCACATTTGTACCTGGCCTCTGCTGTTGCCAAAAACCTCCCTCTGAGTCACTTCGAAGAGACTGGCCTGAAAGTGCTAAAAATGACCCCTCTTCCTCCTCCTCCTCCTCCTCCTCCTGGGCCACCTCCTCTTCCATCATCGCCCTAAGTGTTTTCTCAAGGAGACATAGAAGTGGTATTGTAACGCTGATAACGGTGTCATCGCCACTGGCCATGTTGGTGGAGTACTCGAAACAGCGCAACAGGGCACACAGGTCTCGCATGGAGGCCCAGTCATTGGTGGTGAAGTGGTGCTGTTCTGTAGTGCGACTGACCCGTGCGTGCTGCAGCTGAAACTCCACTATGGCCTGCTGCTGCTCGCACAGTCTGTCCAGCATGTGCAAGGTGGAGTTCCACCTGGTGGGCACGTCGCATATGAGGCGGTGAGCGGGAAGGCCGAAGTTACGCTGTAGCGCAGACAGGCGAGCAGCAGCAGGATGTGAACGCCGGAAGCGCGAACAGACGGCCCGCACTTTATGCAGCAGCTCTGACATGTCGGGGTAGTTGTGAATGAACTTCTGCACCACCAAATTCAGCACATGCGCCAAGCAAGGGATGTGCGTCAAATTGGCTAGTCCCAGAGCTGCAACGAGATTTCGCCCATTATCACACACCACCAGGCCGGGCTTGAGGCTCACCGGCAGCAACCACTCGTCGGTCTGTTGTTCTATACCCCGCCACAACTCCTGTGCGGTGTGGGGCCTGTCCCCCAAACATATGAGTTTCAGAATGGCCTGCTGACGTTTACCCCGGGCTGTGCTGAAGTTGGTGGTGAAGGTGTGTGGCTGACTGGATGAGCAGGTGGAAGAAGAGGAGGAGGAAGCCGAGAAGGAGGAGGTGGCAACAGGAGGCAAAGAATGTTGCCCTGCGATCCTTGGCGGCGGAAGGACGTGCGCCAAACAGCTCTCCGCCTGGGGCCCAGCTGCCACTACATTTACCCAGTGTGCAGTTAGGGAGATATAGCGTCCCTGGCCGTGCTTACTGGTCCACGTATCTGTGGTTAGGTGGACCTTGCCACAGATGGCGTTGCGCAGTGCACACTTGATTTTATCGGATACTTGGTTGTGCAGGGAAGGCACGGCTCTCTTGGAGAAGTAGTGCCGGCTGGGAACAACATACTGTGGGACAGCAAGCGACATGAGCTGTTTGAAGCTGTCTGTGTCCACCAGCCTAAATGACAGCATTTCATAGGCCAGTAGTTTAGAAATGCTGGCATTCAGGGCCAGGGATCGAGGGTGGCTAGGTGGGAATTTACGCTTTCTATCAAATGTTTGTGAGATGGAGAGCTGAACGCTGGCGTGTGACATGGTTGAGACGCTTGGTGACGGAGGTGGTGGTGGTGGTGTTGGTGGTACATCCCCTGTTTGCTGGGCGGCAGGTGCCAACGTTCCTCCAGAGGCGGAGGAAGAGGCCGAGGCGGCAGCAGCAGAATAGGCCGAGGCGGCAGCAGCAGAAGAGGTAGCAGGGGGAGCCTGAGTGACTTCCTTGGTTTTAAGGTGTTTACTCCACTGCAGTTCATGCTTTGCATGCAGGTGCCTGGTCATGCAGGTTGTGCTCAGGTTCAGAACGTTAATGCCTCGCTTCAGGCTCTGATGGCACAGCGTGCAAACCACTCGGGTCTTGTCGTCAGCACATTGTTTGAAGAAGTGCCATGCCAGGGAACTCCTTGAAGCTGCCTTTGGGGTGCTCGGTCCCAGATGGCGGCGGTCAGTAGCAGGCGGAGTCTCTTGGCGGCGGGTGTTCTGCTTTTGCCCACTGCTCCCTCTTTTGCTACGCTGTTGGCTCGGTCTCACCACTGCCTCTTCCTCCGAACTGTGAAAGTCAGTGGCACGACCTTCATTCCATGTGGGGTCTAGGACCTCATCGTCCCCTGCATCGTCTTCCACCCAGTCTTGATCCCTGACCTCCTGTTCAGTCTGCACACTGCAGAAAGACGCAGCAGTTGGCACCTGTGTTTCGTCATCATCAGAGACATGCTGAGGTGGTATTCCCATGTCCTCATCATCAGGAAACATAAGTGGTTGTGCGTCAGTGCATTCTATGTCTTTCACCGCTGGGGAAGGGCTAGGTGGATGCCCTTGGGAAACCCTGCCAGCGGAGTCTTCAAACAGCATAAGAGACTGCTGCATAACTTGAGGCTGAGACAGTTTCCCTGGTATGCATGGGGGTGATGTGACAGACTGATGGGGTTGGTTTTCAGGCGCCATCTGTGCGCTTTCTGCAGAAGACTGGGTGGGAGATAATGTGAACGTGCTGGATCCACTGTCGGCCACCCAATTGACTAATGCCTGTACCTGCTCAGGCCTTACCATCCTTAGAACGGCATTGGGCCCCACCATATATCGCTGTAAATTCTGGCGGCTACTGGGACCTGAGGTAGTTGGTACACTAGGACGTGTGGATGTGGCAGAACGGCCACGTCCTCTCCCAGCACCAGAGGGTCCACTAACACCACCACGACCATGTCCACGTCCGCGTCCCTTACTAGATGTTTTTCTCATTGTTATGGTTCACCACAACAACAAATATATTATTTGGCCCAATGTATTGTATTCAAATTCAGCGGGATATAAATTTGAGGCCTAGTATTTAGGCGCTGCGTGACAGGTATGGGTTTAGTGACAGAATTAGACTTGGAAATACACAGTAGCGGGTGTGTGTGAAGTTATTCTGAATGACCCAATGTGCACCTTGAATATTATATACCCTTTTAGGGATAGATTTCAAATAGCTCTGATATAGCAGAAACCACTAAATTATGAAATTGCTAAATTGGGAATTGTATTTCAACCCAGAACAAGAAATGTGCTTGAACGGACACTAAATAACTCGCCCAGCTACAGCACTAAGGACAGATTTAGCGGGATATAAATTTGAGGCCTAGTATTTAGGCGCTGGGTGACAGGTATGGGTTTAGTGCCAGAATTAGACTTGGAAATACACAGTAGCGGGTGTGTGTGAAGTTATTCTGAATGACCCAATGTGCACCTTGAATATTATATACCCTTTTAGGGATAGATTTCAAATAGCTCTGATATAGCAGAAACCACTAAATTATGAAATTGCTAAATTGGGAATTGTATTTCAACCCAGAACAAGAAATGTGCTTGAACGGACACTAAATAACTCGCCCAGCTACAGCACTAGGGACAGATTTAGCTGGATATAAATTTGAGGCCTAGTATTTAGGCGCTGGGTGACAGGTATGGGTTTAGTGCCAGAATTAGACTTGGAAATACACAGTAGCGGGTGTGTGTGAAGTTATTCTGAATGACCCAATGTGCACCTTGAATATTATATACCCTTTTAGGGATAGATTTCAAATAGCTCTGATATAGCAGAAACCACTAAATTATGAAATTGCTAAATTGGGAATTGTATTTCAACCCAGAACAAGAAATGTGCTTGAACGGACACTAAATAACTCGCCCAGCTACAGCACTAAGGACAGATTTAGCGGGATATAAATTTGAGGCCTAGTATTTAGGCGCTGGGTGACCGGTATGGATTTAGTGACAGAATTAGACTGGGATATGGCCAAAAAATAAACAGACTATTGCTGGTTAAATGCACTTGGTGTGACAGCTTCACCCTGATGTAGGCTTTAGCCAAAAAACAACCACACCATTGAGGGTTAAATGCACTTGGTGACAGGCGCAGCTTGCCCCTGATTTAGTATATGGCCAAAAAATGAACAGACTATTGCTGGTTAAATGCACTTGGTGTGACAGCTTCACCCTGATGTAGGCTTTAGCCAAAAAACAACCACACCATTGAGGGTTAAATGCACTTGGTGACAGGCGCAGCTTGCCCCTGATTTTGTATATGGCCAAAAAATGAACAGACTATTGCTGGTTAAATGCACTTGGTGTGACAGCTTCACCCTGATGTAGGCTTTAGCCAAAAAACAACCACACCATTGAGGGTTAAATGCACTTGGTCGCAGCTTGTGCTGGCGCACCACAAGACACAAAATGGCCGCCGATCACCCCAGAAAAATGTGACTGACAAACGGTCTGGGCAGCCTAAAAACAGTGAGCAATTGAGGATCAGCAGCTCAATGATCCACAGCTGCAGATCGATCAGTTAATCAAGTCCTTTGGAGGAGTTAATCTGCCTAATCTCGCCCTACTGTCGCAGCCGCAACCTCTCCCTACGCTAATCAGAGCAGAGTGACGGGCGGCGCTATGTGACTCCAGCTTAAATAGAGGCTGGGTCACATGGTGCTCTGGCCAATCACAGCCATGCCAATAGTAGGCATGGCTGTGATGGCCTCTTGGGGCAAGTAGTATGACGCTTGTTGATTGGCTGCTTTGCAGCCTTTCAAAAAGCGCCAAGAAAGCGTCACAAAAGCGCGAAGAAAGCGACGAACACCGAACCCGAACCCGGACTTTTACGAAAATGTCCGGGTTCGGGTCCGTGTCACGGACACCCCAAAATTCGGTACGAACCCGAACTATACAGTTCGAGTTCGCTCATCCCTAGAGGTTATCTTTGTAGCGGGGGTCGAGAAGGGTGAACAACCAGTAATCCGTGTTGTCTAAAATGCATATAACGCACGGGTCGCAGGAAAGGCAGCTTAACATAAAGTCAGCCATGTGTGTCAGAATACCAACAGGTAAGACTTTGCTGTCGTCATCAGGAGGATGACTCTCAATCTCCTCATCGTCCTCTTCTGCCCACCCACGCAGAACAGGTGGAATTAAACTTTTATGGGTACTACCCTCTGTAGCGGAGGCAAACGTCTCCTGCTCCTCCTCCTCCACCTCCTCTTCATCGTCCAAGTCGTGCTAAGAAGATGAACTGAGGGTGGTCTGGCTATCACCCTGTGTAATGTCTTCCCCCATTTCCACATGCAAAGCGTTATCCTTAATTGTGAGCAGCGAGCGTTTGAATAGACACAGAAGTGGAGTGGTTACGCTGTTAATAGCTTTATCGCCGCTCACCATCTGTGTTGATTCCTCAGTTTCTTAAAACCTCACAGAGGTCAGACATCCATGCCTACTCCTCGCTTTATGAATAGCGGAAGCTGACTGGAAAGGTGACGACCATGTTGCAGCTGGTATTCCACTACTGCACTCTGCTGCTCACAAAGCCTGGCCAACATGTGGAACGTGGAGTTCCAGCGCGTGCTCACGTCGCACAACAGCCGGTGAGCTGGCAATTTCAAGCGCTGCAGTGTTGACAGACTGGCTGAAGCTGTTGATGACTTTTGGAAATGTACACACGAGCGGCGCACCTTCACCAATACCTCAGGCAAATTAGGGTAGGTTTTGAGAAACCGCTGAACCACTAAGTTTAAGATGTGGGCTAGCCATGGGATGTGTGTGAGCTTCCCGAGCTCCAAAGCCACCACCAAGTTACGGCCATTATCAGACACAACCATACCTGGTTCTAGGTTGATTGGCGAGAGCCACAGCTCAGTCTGGTCTCTTATCCCCTGCCATAGCTTTGCGGCAGTGTGCTGTTTGTCCCCTAAGCATATCAGCTTCAGCACGGCCTGTTGCCGCTTCCTCACTGCAATGCTACACTGTTTCCAGCTACCGACTGATGACTGACTGGTGCTGCACTCGGATAATTCGCATTTGGAAGTGGAGGAGGCGGAGGAGGAGAAGTGGGGGTTGGAGCCACTAACGTAGGTGGTGGAGGAAACCCTGATGGAATTAGGGCCCCCAATCTTTGGCGTCGGTAGCACCTGTGCCATCCTAGGGTATGACTTGCTCCCGGCCACCACAACATTCACCCAGTGTGACGACAGGGAAATGTAGCATCCCTGGCTGAATGCACTTGTCCATGTGTCTGTGGTTAAGTGGACTTTCCCAGTAACTGCGTTGGTCAGAGCACGTGTGATGTTACGGGAAAGATGTTGGTATAAGGCGGGTACGGCATACCTTGAAAAATAGTGGCGGCTGGGGATTGAGTAACGCGGGACGGCCGCTGACATCAGGCTGCAGAAGGCCTCAGTATTCACAAGCCTAAATGGCAACATTTCCGGGGCCAGTAATTTGGAAAGCTGTGCATTTTGTCCTATGGCCTGTGGGTGGGTGGTTGGGTATTTGGTAAGGACGCTGTGCTGGGACATGGAAGTGGATGTGGTGGCTAATGGTGCTTGCGAAGGGGCAGGGCGGGAGGCATCCTGGCCTGCGCCTTCGACAGAGGATTGGCCAGCAAGTAACACAGGGGAAGTGGAGGCTGTGGTGTGACCCGCAGACCCAGATTGGGGACTCAGGCGTTCGTCCCACTTATTACGGTGCTTGGATGCCATGTGGCGGATCATGTTGGTGGTGGCGAGGTTGTTAGTGTTCACACCCCGGCTAATTTTGATACGGCACAGGTTGCAAACTACTATTCTTTTGTCGTCCGCACTCTCCTCAAAAAAGCGACATACTGCGGAACACCTACCCCTTGGCAAGGGAGATTTCCGCAAGGGGGTGCTCCGTGGAACAGTTGCGGGCCTGTTTGGTGTGGCCCGCCTTCTCCCTTTTGCCACCCCACTGCCTCTTCCAGCCTTTTTGGTGCAGCAGATCCCTCCCTGCCTGTACTGTTGTCCTCGCTCGGCTTTCCACCTTCCCAGGTTGGGTCATTTACTTTCTATTTATTTATTTTCATTGTCCACTGCTTCCTCTTCCACTTCCTCACTCTGCTTATACTCCTGAATTGCTGACCTAACCACTACCTCAGTGATTGACAATTGTGTCTCATCCTCTTCATCAACCTCTTGAGACAGTAATTGCAGTTGAGTTATTGGCAAATGTGTCTCATCATCATCCACCTCATTAAACAGTAATTGCCGTTCCCCACCGTCATCTTCTTGTGATAATGGATGCTCAAGAGTTTGGGAATCAGGGAACAAGATCTGTCCCGCTTCTTTTTTTTTTTTTTTTTATAATTTAGCTTTTATTTTCAAAAAGAAAGTAAGAGTTTACAGTATTCCCATTCATTATAAATAACAGTGTAATATAACATAATCTCATCCTATATCAAACCCCCCTCTTCACCCTCCCATCCCCCCCTCCAACCCCCTTTTTCTGCGGAGTTACCATCATTACTTGGTGTTATCATTTCCAATCACCCCAAATCTGCAGCCAAGCTGCCTTCTTTCCTACCGTTTGGGCAAGACTATATTCGTACTGCTTTACCTTATTCATATATTCCGTCCACTCCCGGATATTTGGATACTTCGTAGAGCCCCAATACTTAACTATTATTACTTTGGCCAAGGCTATGCCCCGTAGCCAAAGTAATTGCTCAATTTTATTTTTATTTATCTCTGGGAGCAAACCTAAGATCACATACTCAACAAGTGCTTCATATTTCATAGGAGAACTATTCTGCAGTTTCCGAAATATTTTGCACCAATAGTCTTTTATCCCCGGGCATTCCCACAACAAATGTTTGTAATCTCCTTTGTTTTTATTACATTTATAGCAATTCTGTTCTCTGTCTTTGTAAATCGTATGCAAAAATACTGGTGTATAATAGAGACGATGTATAATTTTCAAAAGAATCCATGTATGGGCCGGGGAGACAGAGGATTTTTTAATATTTCTATAAACCGTGTTCCACGGAATCAATTCCGCGTTCTGCAAATCTTTCTCCCATTTAACCTCACCTCTAAATGTGATCGATTTAGTGTATTCACATTTTAGCTTTGTGTAAATGTGCGATATAGCAGGAATAATTAATATTGTATCATAACAGAAATCTAGAAAAGTGTTTTGTGCAATATTTAAGTAATTCCTATTTTCCGTGTAATGTATAGCATGTCGTAACTGTTCATATCGAAATTTGTCAATAAATCCTAGTGTAGTATCCGGTAAAATTTCGTTTAGGGGCTTAATCTGTCCTTTGTGAAAAACCTGTGCAATAAAACATATCCCCTGTCTTTCCCAATATTCAACGTCAACTAGTTGGATAACTTGTGGTAAGTGAACGTTCCTCCATAAAGGAGTGAACTGAACTGCCTGGGATACTCCGACCATAAGCCTGACTTGTTGCCAAATGTATCCGAGCATTCTGCTGAACGGATTTGTTATCATTTTTTTCTTCTTAATAGTGCCCATTTCCAGAATATGAAATAGATCCTCCCAGGGTCCACAGTGCTCCCCGAAAATCAGCCGTATACATTTATTCTTTCGGTTTCTAACACACCATCTCAACTGTGCAGCTACGTAGTATACTTTTAAAAAGGGAACAGAGATTCCACCCTCTTCTTTATACAGATATTGTATTTTAATTCTAACTCGTTTGCGCCCCCATATTAATTCATTAAAAAGGGTCTCTAATTTATTAAAAAACATATCTTCTATCGTTATTGGGCTCGCATTTAACACATATAGTAACATTGGTAATAATGTCATTTTTATAAGGGCTATACGAGACAGGGGAAGTTTTAACCGTGTTCTATTTTTTTCTTTTACTTTAGCTATTGTTGGGAGTATATTCAGTTTCATATAGTGTTCCAATTTGGTCCCTATATGAATACCTAGGTATAGTAAGGAGTCTGATGGAGTCAGTATACTAACCCGGGAGTTATAACCTGATGGCACAGGGCATTTTAATGGAAGAAATTTCGATTTTTCCCAATTAATTTCATATCCAGACAAACATCCAAATTCGTCCACACTTTCCATAACCCTGGGCAGGTTCTTATACCCCCTCCCTATAAAAAGCAGAATATCGTCCGCATATAGACTTATTTTTTCTGCTTCTCCCTCGCAACCGAAGCCCTGTATTTCCGCGTAAGCTCTGATTTTACATGCCAATGGCTCCAGAAACTGTGAAAAGAGCAGGGGGGAGAGGGGGCATCCCTGGCACGTTCCTCGGGTCAAGGGAAAGAGAGTAGAATACTCCCCATTGATTCGAACTCTGGACACAGTATTTTTATACAGAATAAAAATAACAGTTTGGGAATCAGGGAACAAGATCTATCCCTCTTCAAGCGTGCTTGGCAAGAGGGCCAAATTTAGGAATGGCACTGAAAAGTGCTCCTTGGAATATCCGAGTGTGGGATCTCTTGTCTGCCCAGACTCTCCATGGTGGGAGGAAGGAGGTTCAGGGTGAGGATTGGGTTGAGCAGACTCTTGGCTACGAGACTGGACTTGGTGGAAGATAGGGTGGTGCTTAACCGACTGGAAGCATTATCTACTGCAATCCAACCGACCACCTGGTCGCACTGGTCTGACTTCAAGAGTGGTGTCCCTGCAAACTGAGACATGAAGCTAGGTATCGTGGATGATTGTTTTTCTTGCGCTCTGGCAGCAGGCACAGTTTCACTGCGCCCAGGGCCACGGCCTCTGCGTGCACCATCAGCATCACCGCCTCTGCCCCGTCCCTTACTGCTTGTCTTCTGCATATTAAATGTTATGTATGATTGAAAGTTTGTCACACGTACAGTAGCGTAGCATTTGGAAGTGTATGCGCAAATTAAAAAATATATTTTGGATGTGGAAACGTCACACAGGAGATATTCCGCAGGTAATGTAAATGCTGTCACCAGCGGTTAATGAAAAATTACAGGGAATGTCACAGGTATTTGGGATGAGGAAACATTATACAGGAGAGGTACCACCGGTAATGTCACTGTCCGCAGCGTCTACGCAAAAAAGTACACTGTACTGTATGTCACAGATACATTTTTGAAGCGCACACGTTACACTGCAGATGTGGCACTGGTAATGTCACTGTCAGAAGCGGACACCGTCTATTGACAAAGTACACTGTATGTCACAGATATTTTTTGGATGCCCACACTTTACACAGGAGATGTGGCACAACTAATGTCACTGTCCGCAGCGGACACCGTCTACGGCAAAAGTACACTGGATGTCAGATATTTTTTGGATGCGCACACTTTACACTGGAAATGTGGCGCAGCTAATGTTGCTGTCTGCAGCGGCCTAACTATTGTACGCTATTTAGCGCAGGATGCACTAAAAATAGATATTGCTGCCGCACACAATAGTCCGAAGGACTTTTGGGTCTGTAAAGTTTTAGCTATTTAGCGCTAAAAAAAGATATTGCTGCTTAAAAGGACTTTTGGGTCTCTGAAAAGTTTGGGTGGTAAAAATATTCTTAAATCACTCCCTGTCTGTCCCTTCCTCAGCACAGTTCTCCCTAAGAATGAGCCAAACATGACGCGTTCCGGCCAGCCAATCACTGTAATGCCAGCAGCCAACATGGCATTACAGTGTGGGCAGTACTTACCTGCACATTTATTGGCTTCGTATCAGTCAAGAAACGTGCAGGACGGAGAATCGAGCATTGCTTTTGAGCACATGCGGCATTCGGCCGAATACCACCATGTGTCGAGCATCGAGATGCTCGAGCCAAACTGGTGTTCGGCCGAGCATGCTCGATCACCATTAGTCTCAAGTCCTGACATAAGATGCAAAGATTAACCCCTTAAGGACCGGGTTCATTTTGCAAATCTTACCAGTTCACTTTATGTGTGAATAACCTTAAAACGCTTTTACTTATGCAGGCCATTCTGGGATTGTTTTTTTGTCACATATTGTACTTAATGATACTGGTAAAATGGAGTTAAAAAAATTCATTTTAATTAATAAAAAAATACAGAGTTTACCAAAAATTTTGAAAAATTTGCAAATTTCCAAGTTTAAATTTTTCTACTTCTAATACATAACTAGCAAAAAATATTCTGCCTTCATACTACAATCCTCAATCCCAACAATGAACAGCATTGAGCAGATTACCCGCACCTTTAGGTGAAGGGTAGACACACGTAGATCCTTTCAGTGTAGTGGCCATGCAGCCCCGGACATGTAAGGGCATCACAGACCTGTCATTGCTGAATGATACTTGTCCTTCAAAGATGTTGGACGTGGACCGCCTGGTTAGGGGTGGTCGATATAAACGATATATCATATGAACGATATAAATTCAGGCAACGATATAGATTTTGTCTATATCGCCATATCGCTATAGATGACCACGGAGCGGTAGTAAATTAAAGAAGCTTCTCACTCACCGCTCCGTGGCCTCCTGACTCTGCACCGTGCTGCACTGGCCAGGGTCTTGCATGCACACATCGTCAGTGCATGCTCGGAAGAAGACGCGGTCCGTCTTCTATGGACTCCATCAGTCAGCCGCGCACCCTGCAGTTAAAGGGAACCTGTCATGTGGATATTTGATTATAATCGAACTAATTATATTCAATCATTAACTACTAAAAAGTACCTTAGATGTATTCACTTACTCGTGTGATAGATGGTTACCTCATTATATACACACAAAGATGCCGCATGCTAATGAGCTGATTTGAGTGAAGCGTGATGTCATTGAATCCAGCGTATATTTAATTCAGAGCTATAGCCACTCCCCTGCCCACCTGCTGCTGATTCATATGGAAAAATAACTGTCATTCAGCAGCAGGTGGGCAGGGAGAGTCAGGAGCTCATGAACATTCAGGACTCTTGATTATCAGCTGGAGCTTTTCAATACAAGATGTTGGCAAATTGACTGGGTCAATTAAAGAAAGCGACCCAACATTTTGCTACGAAAATCAGTCACTTATTTATGTTGCCCTTAGTTGGGACACATTAAAACTGGTGACAGGTTCCCTTTAAGGTAAGTATATATGCAGGGGCCCGAATCTACTGGGGGGAAGGGGTGGATGGCTATGACATGGGGCTGATGGCGCTGGCTGGGGGACATGGATGATGGTAAATGGCAATGGCATGGGGCTGATGGCGCTGGCTGGGGGACATGGATGATGGTAAATGGCAATGGAATGGAGCTGATGGCGTTGGTTGGGGGACATAGATGATGGCAAATGATAATGGCATGGGGCTGATGGCGCTGGCTGGGGGACATGGATGATGATGGCCATGTAATTTGTTTACATACAGAAGAAAATAATATATTGCGATATATCGTTATATCGCACATGCTTCAAATTATATTGCTATATAGATTTTAGGCCATATCGTCCAGCCCTATGCCTGGGGTCAAATAACTACTTAGCACGAAGGAGTCTCATTGGTTATTGGAATGAACCACACAAATTGCTCCACCAGCTCCACCCATATTCATCGTAGCTAATACGTTATTTCAGCGAAAAAATGCTTCGTTATTGCAATCGTAACATGTTCTGTTAGCGAAAAAATTTTATTCTGTGTCACTCTGACAGCCAAACCAAAGTTTAAACCAATTCTATGTTACTGTGCAGTGTAACGAAATTTTAACCCACGTGGATTCCTCCATAAGTTCTAGGATCCCTCCAAACTATGAACCTAATGGTATTTTACTTTCAAAATGTATTAGGGTAAAAACAGATGGGCCAAACTTTCAGGATGGCTCAAATATGGCCACTGGATTATTGCCATAAGGGACCGGAGCCTGAAAACTAGCTGTCATATAATATGCTGACCAAACAGGGGCTAGTATGGGGTGACAGCATCTGAAGGGTTAAAAGTTCGTTAACGCCATTAACACTGGTCGCAGATAGAGTTGAGCGAACACCTGGATGTTCGGGTTCGAGAAGTTCGGCCGAACTTCCCGAACATGTTCGGGTTCGGGATCCGAACCCGACCCGAACTTCGTCCCGAAACCGAAATCCATTGAAGTCAATGGGGACCCGAACTTTTCGGCACTAAAAAGGCTGTAAAACAGCCCAGGAAAGGGCTAGACGGCTGCAAAAGGCAGCAACATGTAGGTAAATCTCCTGCAAACAAATGTGGATAGGGAAATGAATAAAAATAAAAATAAAATAAATAAAAATTAACCAATATCAATTGGAGAGAGGTCCCATAGCAGAGAATCTGGCTTCACACACAGTCTGTCCAGCATGCGCAAGGTGGAGTTCCACCTGGTGGGCCCATCGCATATGAGGCGGTGAACGGGAAGGCCGAAGATACGCTGTAGCGCAGACAGGCGAGCAGCGGCAGGATGTGAACGCCGGAAGCGCGAACAGACGGCCCGCACTTTATGCAGCAGCTCTGACATGTCGGGGTAGTTGTGAATGAACTTCTGCACCACCAAATTCAGCACGTGCGCCAGGCAAGGGATGTGCGTCCCAGAGCTGCAACGAGATTTCGCCCATTATCGCACACCACCAGGCCGGGCTTGAGGCTCACCGGCAGCAACCACTCGTCGGTCTGTTGTTCTATACCCCGCCACAACTCCTGTGCGGTGTGGGGCCTGTCCCCCAAACATATGAGTTTCAGAATGGCCTGCCGACGTTTACCCCGGGCTGTGCTGAAGTTGGTGGTGAAGGTGTGTGGCTGACTGGATGAGCAGGTGGAAGAAGAGGAGGAGGAAGCTGAGTAGGAGGAGGTGGCAACAGGAGGCAAAGAATGTTGCCCTGCGATCCTTGGCGGGGGAAGGACGTGCGCCAAACAGCTCTCCGCCTGGGGCCCAGCCGCCACTACATTTACCCAGTGTGCAGTTAGGGAGATATAGCGTCCCTGGCCGTGCTTACTGGTCCACGTATCTGTGGTCAGGTGGACCTTGCCACAGATGGCGTTGCGCAGTGCACACTTGATTTTATCGGATACTTGGTTGTGCAGGGAAGGCACGGCTCTCTTGGAGAAGTAGTGCCGGCTGGGAACAACATACTGTGGGACAGCAAGCGGCATGAGCTGTTTGAAGCTGTCTGTGTCCACCAGCCTAAATGACAGCATTTGATAGGCCAGTAGTTTAGAAATGCTGGCATTCAGGGCCAGGGATCGAGGGTGGCTAGGTGGGAATTTACGCTTTCTCTCAAATGTTTGTGAGATGGAGAGCTGAACGCTGCCGAGTGACATGGTTGAGATGCTTGGTGACGGAGGTGGTGGTGTTGGTGGTACATCCCCTGTTTGCTGGGCGGCAGGTGCCAACCTTCCTCCAGAGGCGGAGGAAGAGGCCGAGGCGGCAGCAGCAGAAGAGGCCGAGGCGGCAGCAGCAGAAGAGGTAGCAGGGGGAGCCTGAGTGACTTCCTTGTTTTTAAGGTGTTTACTCCACTGCAGTTAATGCTTTGCATGCAGGTGCCTGGTCATGCAGGTTGTGCTAAGGTTCAGAACGTTAATGCCTCGCTTCAGGCTCTAATGGGACAGCGTGCAAACCACTCGGGTCTTGTCGTCAGCACATTGTTTGAAGAAGTGCCATGTCAGGGAACTCCTTGAAGCTGCCTTTGGGGTGCTCAGTCCCAGATGGCGGCGGTCAGTAGCAGGCGGAGTCTCTTGGCGGCGGGTGTTCTGCTTTTGCCCACTGCTCCCTCTTTTGCTACGCTGTTGGCTCGGTCTCACCACTGCCTCTTCCTCCGAACTGTGAAAGTCAGTGGCACGACCTTCATTCCATGTGGGGTCTAGGACCTCATCGTCCCCTGCATCGTCTTCCACCCAGTCTTGATCCCTGACCTCCTGTTCAGTCTGCACACTGCAGAAAGACGCAGCAGTTGGCACCTGTGTTTCGTCATCATCAGAGACGTGCTGAGGTGGTATTCCCATGTCCTCATCATCAGGAAACATAAGTGGTTGTGCGTCAGTGCATTCTATGTCTTCCACCGCTGGGGAAGGGCTAGGTGTATGCCCTTGGGAAACCCTGCCAGCGGAGTCTTCAAACAGCATAAGAGACTGCTGCATAACTTGAGGCTCAGACAGTTTCCCTGGTATGCATGGGGGTGATGTGACAGACTGATGGGCTTGGCTTTCAGGCGCCATCTGTGCGCTTTCTGCAGAAGACTGGGTGGGAGATAATATGAACGTGCTGGATCCACTGTCGGCCACCCAATTGACTAATGCCTGTACCTGCTCAGGCCTTACCATCCTTAGAACGGCATTGGGCCCCACTAAATATCGCTGTAAATTCTGGCGGCTACTGGGACCTGAGGTAGTTGGTACACTAGGATGTGTGGCTGTGGCAGAACGGCCACGTCCTCTCCCAGCACCAGAGTGTCCACTAACACCACCACGACCATGTCCGCGTCCGCGTCCCTTACTAGATGTTTTCCTCATTGTTACCGTTCACCACAATAAGAAAAATATTATTTGGCCCAATGTATTGAATTCAAATTCAGGCCTTTTTTTACAGACACCTAACAGTATCTGGCTATCTATTTAGGTACCGTATTACACTAATAAAGGCACAGCAGTAACGACAGATTTAGATGAATATAAATTTGAGGCCTATTATTTAGGCGCTGGGTGACAAGTTTACGTTTACACACAGAATTAGACTTGGAATTGCACAGTAGCGTGTGTGAAGTTATTGAGAATGACCCTATCTGCACCTTGAATCTTATATACCCTTTTAGGGATAGATTTAAAGTAGGTCTGATACAGCAGAAACCACTAATTTATGAAATTGCTAAATTGGGAATTGTATTTCAACCCAGAACAAAAACTGTGCTTTGACGGACACTAAATAACTTGACCAACCACAGCAATAACCAGAAGATTTAGATGAATGTAAATTTGAGGCCTATTATTTAGGCGCTGGGTGAAAGGTATACATTTACAGACAGAATTAGACTTGGAAATGCACAGTAGCGTGTGTGTGAAGTTATTGAAAATAACCCTATCTGCACCTTCAATCTAATATACCCTTTTAGGGATAGATTTAAAGTAGGTCTGATACAGCAGAAAACACTAATTTAGGAAATTGCTAAATTGGGAATTGTATTTCAACCCAGAACAAAAACTGTGCTTTGGCGGACTCTAAATGAATTGACCAGGCTCAGCAATAAACACAGATTTAGCAGAATATAAATTTGAGGCCTAGTATTTAGGCGCTGGGTGACAGGTATACGTTTACAGACAGAATTAGACTTGGAAATGCACAGTAGCGTGTGTGTGAAGTTATTGAGAATGACCCTATCTGCACCTTCAATCTAATATACCCTTTTAGGGATAGATTTGAAGTAGGTCTGATACAGCAGAAACCACAAATTTAGGGAATTGCTAAGTTGGCAATTGTAATTCAACCCAAAACAAAAACTGTGCTTTGGCGGACACTAAATGAATTGACCAGCCTCAGCGATAAACACAGATTTAGCAGAATATAAATTTGAGGCCTATTAATTAGGCGCTGGTTGACAGGTATACGTTTACGGACAGAATTAGACTTGGAAATGCACGGTAGCTTGTGTGTGAAGCACAGCCAAGCCCCTGATGTAGGATATAGCCAAAAAACAACCACAATATTGAGGGTTAAATGCACTTGGTGACAGGCTCAGCTTGCCCCTGATGTAGTATATGGCCAAAAAATAACCACACTATTGATTGTTAAATGCACTTGGTGTGACAGCATGACCCTGATGTAGGATATAGCCAAAAAACAACCACACCATTGAGGGTTAAATGCACTTGGTGACAGGCTCAGCTTGCCCCTGATGTAGTATATGGCCAAAAAATAACCACACTATTGATGGTTAAATGCAATTGGTGTGACAGCTTGACCCTGATGTAGGATTTAGCCAAAAAACAACCACACTATTGAGCGTTAAATGCACTTGGTCGCAGCTTGTGCTGGCGCACCACAAGACGCAAAATGGCCGCCGATCACCCCAGAAAAAAGTGAATGAAAAATGCTCTGGGCAGCCTAAAAACAGTGAGCAATTGAATAGCAGCAGTTCAATGATCCACATCTGCAGATCGATCACTGAATGAAGTCTTTTGGAGGAGTTAATCACTGCCTAATCTCGTCCTAACGTCGCAGCTGCAACCTCTCCCTACACTGATCAGGGCAGAGTGACGTGCGGCGCTACGTGACTCCAGCTTAACCACTTCAGCCCCGCTAGCTGAAACCCCCTTCATGACCAGAGCACTTTTTACACTTCGGCACTAGACTCCTTTCACCGTTTATCGCTCGGTCATGCAACTTACCACCCAAATGAATTTTACCTCCTTTTCTTCTCACTAATAGAGCTTTCATTTGGTGGTATTTTATTGCTGCTGACATTTTTACTTTTTTTGTTATTAATCAAAATGTAACGATTTTTTTGCAAAAAAATGACATTTTTCACTTTCAGCTGTAAAATTTTGCAAAAAAAACGACATCCATATATACATTTTTAGCCAAATTTATTGTTCTACATGTCTTTGATAAAAAAAAAATGTTTGGGCAAAAAAAAAAAATGGTTTGGGTAAAAGTTATAGCGTTTACACACTATGGTACAAAAATGTGAATTTCCGCTTTTCGAAACAGCTCTGATTTTCTGAGCAGCTGTCATGATTCCTGAGGTTCTACAATGCCCAAACAGTAGAAAAACCCCACAAATGACCCCATTTCGGAAAGTAGACACCCTAAGGTATTCGCTGATGGGCATAGTGAGTTCATAGAACTTTTTATTTTTTGTCACAAGTTAGCGGAAAATGATGATGATTTTTTTTTTTTTTTTTTTCTTACAAAGTCTCATATTCCACTAACTTGCGACAAAAAATAAAAAATTCTAGGAACTCACCATGCCCCTCACAGAATACCTTGGGGTGTCTTCTTTCCAAAATGGGGTCACTTGTGGGGTAGTTACCCAGCATGGGTATATGTAAAATGACACCCCAAAACACATTCCCCAACTTCTCCTGAGTACGGCGATACCAGATGTGTCACACTTTTTTGCTGCCAAGGTGGGCAAAGGGGCACATATTCCAAAGTGCACCTTTCGGATTTTGCAGGCCATTTTTTACACATTTTGATTGCAAGGTACTTCTCACACATTTGGGCCCCTAAATTGCCAGGGCAGTATAACTACGCCACAAGTGACCCTATTTTGGAAAGTAGACAACCCAATGTATTCCATGAGGGGCACTGCGAGTTCCTAGAATTTTTTTTTTTTTGTCACAAGTTAGCGGAAAATGATGATTTTTTTTTTCTCTTTTTTCCTTACAAAGTCTCATATTCCACTAACTTGCGACAAAAAATAAAAAATTCTAGTAACTCGCCATGCCCCTCATGGAATACCTTGGGGTGTCTTCTTTCCAAAATGGGGTCACTTGTGGCGTAGTTATACTGCCCTGGCAATTTAGGGGCCCATATGTGTGAGAAGTACTTTGCAATCAAAATCTGTAAAAAATGACCGGTGAAATCCGAAAGGTGCACTTTGGAATATGTGCCCCTTTGCCCACCTTGGCATCAAAAAAGTGTCACACATCTGGTATCGCCGTACTCAGGAGAAGTTGGGGGATGTGTTTTGGGGTGTCATTTTACATATACCCATGCTGGGTGAGAGAAATATCTTGGCAAAAGACAACTTTTCCAATTTTTTTTATACAAAGTTGGCATTTGACCAAGATATTTTTTTCACCCAGCATGGGTATATGTAAAATGACACCCCAAAACACATTCCCCAACTTCTCCTGAGTACGGCGATACCAGATGTGTCACACTTTTTTTGCTGCCAAGGTGCACAAAGGTGCCCAAATTCCTTTTAGGAGGGCATTTTTAGACATTTGGATTCCAGACTTCTTCTCACGCTTTAGGGCCCCTAAAAAGCCAGGGCAGTGTAAATACCCCACATGTGACCCCACTTTGGAAAGAAGACACCCCAAGGTATCCAATGAGGGGCCTGGCAAGTTCATAGAAATTTTTTTTTTTCGCATAAGTTAGCGGAAATTGATTTTTTTTTTGTTTTTTCTCACAAAGTCTCACTTTCCGCTAACTTAGAACAAAAATTTAAATCTTTCATGGACTCAATATGCCCCTCAGCAAATACCTTGGGGTGTCTTCTTTCCAAAATGGGGTCAGTTGTGGGGTGTTTGTACTGCCCTGGCATTTGAGGGTCTCCGCAATCATTACATGTATAGCCAGCATTAGGAGTTTCTGCTATTCTCCTTATATTGAGCATACAGGTAATGAGATTTTTTTTTCCGTTCAGCCTCTGGGCTGAAAGAAAAAAATGAACGGCACAGATTTCTTCATTCGCATCGATCAATGTGGATGAAAAAATCTCTGCCAAAAAAAAAAAAATGGAGGGGAAAGGCGTCTGCCAGGACATAGGAGCTCCGCCCTACATCCATACCCACTTAGCTCGTATGCCCTGGCAAACCAGATTTCTCCATTCACATCAATCGATGTGGATGAATAAATCATTGCCGGGATTTTTTATTTTTTTTATTTATATACAAAGTGTTTGCCAAAGCATAGGAACGCCGCCTCCTCCTCAGCTCGTATGCCTCGGCAAACGTATCTGTTACTGCAGAGGAGAAAATCTCGTCTTGCAGCGCCGCATACACCGACTTGCGTGTAATCTGACAGCAGCGCAATGCTTCTGTCAGAATGCACATCAGTGCTGCAGCTAATCGATCGGTTGGTCCACCTGGAAGGTAAAAAAAGAAAAAAAAAAAAAAAGAAAAAACCAGGCCACAACGCAATAATTTTATTAACTTTGCAACAGAACATATAAACTTTAACTTTTTTAACTGAACATTAACCTTTTTGCTTACTGGTGTTTTGTTTTTTTGTTGTTTTTTGTTTTTTTACCTTTATAGAACAAACCTCTCCTTCCCCATGGGTCAATGTGCAAAGCGCAAATCGCCCAAAGATGTGGCGAAGTGCGTTATGCACTTTGTCCCATGTGAAAGGAGACGTTTGCAGCAGCAGTGAGTGAATGGGCCCTAATAGCCCTGTGTGCCTGTCCTGGTGAGATGATCCCTATGCTAATAGTGTACCTGTGAGTGGTACTTCCGGAAACACTCTCCAAAGCATAGGGCAGGGTGGTCAGGACAGTCAGGACAGAAATAGCGGGTGTCATGCCTTATTCCACTCCTGCTACAGACACGACATCTTTTTCGGGGTGACGGTTGGGTTGAGGTACCAGGAACGACATTGGGGAAATGTCGCTCGTGTACACGGCTAACTACACTGGTGGATGGGGCCACGGAACCTCCTGGGTACAGGAGGTTCTCGATGATCTCTTCCTGAAATTTGAGGAAGGATCCAGTTCTCCCAGCCTTACTGTAGAGAACAAAACTATTATACAGAGCCAATTGAATTAAATATACAGACACCTTCTTATACCAGCGTCTGGTTCTGCGGGAAACTAAATACGGAGACAACATCTGGTCATTGAAGTCCACCCCTCCCATGAGCAAATTATAGTCGTGGACTGAGAGGGGCTTTTCAATGACACGGGTTGCTCGTTCAATTTGTATTGTCGTGTCTGCGTGAATGGAGGAGAGCATGTAAACGTCACGCTTGTCTCTCCATTTCACCGCGAGCAGTTCTTCGTTACACAGTGCGGCCCTCTGCCCCCTTGCAAGGCGGGTGGTAACGAGCCGTTGGGGGAAGCCCGCGCGACTAGTTCGCGCGGTACTACAGGCGCCAATCCGTTCTAGAAACAAATGCCTAAAGAGGGCCACACTTGTGTAAAAATTGTCCACATAAAGATGGTACCCCTTGCCGAATAAGGGTGACACCAAGTCCCAAACTGTCTTCCCACTGGTCCCCAGGAAGTCAGGGCAACCGACCGGCTCCAGGGTCTGATCTTTTCCCTCATAGATCCGAAATTCGTGGGTATAGCCTGTGGCCCTTTCACAGAGCTTATACAATTTGACCCCATACCGGGTGCGCTTGCTTGGGATGTATTGTTTGAAGCCAAGGCGCCCGGTAAAATGTATCAGGGACTCGTCTACGCAGATGTTTTGCTCTGGGGTATACAAATCTGCAAATTTCTGGTTGAAATGGTCTATGAGGGGCCGAATTTTGTGGAGCCAGTCAAAAGCAGGGTGGCCTCTGGGACGGGAGGCGGTGTTGTCACTAAAGTGCAGGAAACGCAGGATGGCCTCAAAACGTGCCCTGGACATAGCAGCAGAGAACATGGGCATGTGATGAATCGGGTTCGTGGACCAATATGACCGCAATTCATGCTTTTTTGTCACGCCACCAACGGTTACACATTGTCTCCATAGCGCACAGGCCGTGATCAAGGTCCGGTTAGGACCGAAACGTTGGCCCTGCTCTTCTGTTATACAAATAACTAAGTTGGTGTTGGACACAATAATAAAACAATAATTTTTCAAATCTATCAATTTTGAGTGTGCCGTGGATTTATATAGACATGTTGAGGAGGAGGCCCAGAAAAGTTTTAATTTCGGAAACTTGGACTGGTTTCCACCGGAAAGGCTGGGCATAAAAGTTTCCCGGGTTAGCGGTGATAAATTGTGTGGCATACCTGTTTGTTTCGGCCACAACTATGTCTAAGAGCTCCGCAGTCAAGAACAGCTCAAAAAATCCCAGGGCCGAACCGATCTAAGCTGTCTCAACCCGAACTCCAGACTGGGCAGTGAAAGGGAAAACTACAGGTGCGGCTGAAGTTGGGGACTGCCAATCAGGGTTTGCCAGCACCTCTGGGATTCTAGGGGCTCTACGGGCACGTCTTTGCGGTGGCTGCGACGGGGTCACTACTGCGCGTGCCACCGTACCAGCTTCAACTGCCCTTCTGGTGCTCGCTACTTCACCAGGTTGTACGGCAGTGCTGTTACTAGGTCCAGGGAGGGCTGGGCTGCTGGTGTATGCCTCACCACGTAATCCGACAGCACCAGCCCCACTCTGCTGCTCTTGAAGCGGATCCTGCGCAACCTGTGGTCTAGCGACACGGGGCCGGGTACGCCTGGTGGTATCAGGGACCTCAGCCTCCTCGTCCGAACTTTGGGTCAGAGAGCCACTGCTTTCTACAGGTTCGTATTCTGACCCGCTGGATTCATCAGATGAGGGTTCCCACTCCTCATCCGACTGGGTCAGAAGCCTGTAGGCCTCTTCAGAGGAATACCCCCTGTTTGACATTTTGGGCAACTAAATTTAGGGGTATTCCCTGAGACTACCCAAGAAAAAAAAAGCAAGCCTGTCTTACAAAGGGGAGGCTAGCGAAGTACCTGAGGCCGCTGCGGTTGATAAAAAATATCAAAACTGATTTTTTTTATCGCCGCAGTGCGTGTAAAGTGATTGTGCAGTGATCAAAAAAAAATTTTTTTTTGTCACTGTGGTGGGGCGGGCGTGGGTGAACGCACGTGTGGGCGACCGATCAGGCCTGATCGGGCAAACACTGCGTTTTGGGTGGAGGGCGAACTAAAGTGACACTAGTACTATTATAGATCTGACCGTGATCAGTTTTGATCACTTCCAGATACTATAAAAGTACAAATGCTGATTAGCGATACGCTAATCAGCGAATAACGGACTGCGGTGCGGTGGGCTGGGCGCTAACTGATCGCTAACTACCTAACCAAGGGGCCTAAACTATACCTAAAACCTAACGGTCAATACCAGTGAAAAAAAAAAGTGACAGTTTACACTGATCACTTTTTTCCTTTCACTAGTGATTGACAAAGGGGTGATCAAAGGGTTAATTGGGGTTCAGGGGGGGATCTGGGGCTAAGTGTGTAGTGTTGGTGTACTCACTGTGAAGCCTGCTCCTCTGCTGGATCCAACCGACGAAAAGAACCAGCAGAGGAGCAGGCAGCCATATAACAGATCATATTTACAAATATGATCTGTTATCTGGCGCTGTGATTGGTTTTTTTGAAAATCATCAGCTTGCCAGCCGCGATCATTGGCTGGCAAGCTGATGACGAAATAGTCCTCTTCGAAATGCCGGCCCGAACTGCGCATGCGCGGGCCGCATAGCGCGTCATCTCGCGTCTCGCGAGATGACGCGTATATGCGTCGTTGTGCGCAGCGCTGCCGCCTCCGGACCGCACATCTGCGTTAGGCGGTCCGGAGGCGGTTAAATAGAGGCTGGGTCACATGCTGCACTGGCCAATCACAGCCATGCCAATAGTAGGCATGGCTGTGACGGCCTCTTGGGGCAAGTAGTATGACGCTTGTTGATTGGCTGCTTTGCAGCCTTTCAAAAAGCGCCAAGAAAGCGACGAACACCGAAACCCGGACTTTTACTAAAATGTTCGGGTTCGGGTCCGTGTCACGGACACCCCAAAATTCGGTACGAAGCCAAACTATGCAGTTCGAGTTCACTCATCCCTAGTCGCGGACATTAGTTCCAGGTTTCTGCCATGGTGTCCGCTGCATGTGTCAGCAGGAGCCATTTTTAAATGCCCGCTGCCGAAGAAACTATACTGAAGGGTTATCTTTCAAGCCTTCACACTGAGAGGACTGGGTATACCTGATTTATAGCGATTTATTAGACAAATTCCTTTGTAACAAATCAAATTTCTCGTCGAAGTTTGACGAATCGGTCTAATCAAATTTTTCAAAACTTCGCTCATCTTTTAATTTGAACCAGCATCTACAACTTGCTAAGTGTTCCAACATTTTTGGGTGAAATTTGGGAGCAACTTTTTACTACCTCTAACTTTAGAAAACTCCATTACACCCTGCTTGCCAACGGGTTTGATGGGGATGGGGCCTAGAAGAAAAGGGCTGTAATCCTAATTTCCAACATTTTGGCAAGGATCGTGACAAAATAAGCCGTCTAGCCGTGCACCAGGTTTAACATCTAGCATGAGCCACTGTGATAAATATGGCGCACAGGATTAGTAAAGATGTCCCCAATGTTTTAAAGTTTTTGTTGCTTTTGCTCTAGGACATGTATGACTAAGGCAGGACAACATGGAGACTTTTTGCCATGGGATTCATTTTAATTATAAAGCTTTTGCTGAAGTCTGAAGCCTTACGCTAGGTTCAGACCTGAGCATTCGCGATGGAGCACTCTGTATGCTCGATTGTACCGGTGTTTGCAATCGCACATACAGAGACAAGCGAACGCCCATTGTCACGCGTTCCCGGAAGTCTATGTACGGGAACGCGTGACAAGACGCCCAAAAGAAGCTCATGTACTTCTTGGGACGTCGGGCGTTTTACAGCGCAATCGTACGCGCTGTAAAACGCTCAGGTGAGAACCATTCCCATAGGGAATCATTGGTTCTTGCCTGTTGAGCGTTTTACAGCGTGTAGGAACGCACTGTAAAACGCTCAGGTCTGATCCCAGCCTCAGGCTCTATTTAGACATCCTTAAGGCTGAGTTCACACCTGAGCATTTTACAGCGAGTTCCTACATGCTGAAAAACGCTCAACAGGCAAGAACCAATGATTCCCTATGGGAATGGTTCTCACCTGAGCGTTTTACAGCGCGTACGATTGTGCTGTAAAACGCCCGACGCCCCAAGAAGTACATGAACTTCTTTGGGACGTCTTGTCGCGCGTTTCCCGTACATAGACTTCAGCGGGAACGCGCTACAATGGGTGTTCGCTTGTCTCTGTATGCGCGATTGCAAACGCCGTACAATCGCGCATACAGAGCGCTCCATCGCAAACGCTCAGGTCTGAACCCAACGTAAAGTGTTTTGAGGAACCATGGATCCGCAAAACACAGACACTGCAATGTGCGTTCCGCATTTCGCGGACCGCAGATTGACGGCACTAATAGAATAAGCCTATTCTTGTTCGCAATTGCGGACAAGAATAGGACAAGTTCTATTTTTTTCAGGAACGAAATTGCGGACCCGGAAGTGCGGGTGCACATCGTTCTGCCCCATAGAAATGAATGGGTCCGAAATTGCGGACGTCTGAATGGACCCTTACTTTGAGATGCATTTAATGAAGACCTCTAACCTCTCCTGACATGTCTGTTTTAGTAACTACATGCATCCCCATGTAATAACAATTCTAATGAATCTATTCTTATTATGTTTTGCAATTTCGCTATTTTTCCTGCTAGAAGTGATAAATAAATTGGTAGCAGTTTGCAGTGAAGGACCAGACAGAGGTTACCAGTTTGGGGTGTGCCCCTGCATATTCTGGTCACAGATTTTCAGTCACAGAATTTTCTGCCACTAAATCTACCGCCATGTAACTAATTGATTTTAACTATGAAGCTTTTGCTGCAGTCTGAAGCGACACTTTGGTTTGGATTTAAAGAGGATCTCTAACCTCTGTTTTAGTAACTACATTCATCCCCATATAAAAGTCTGGAGCATCTATTCTTATGACACTATGTTCTGCCATTCCTTTATTATTCCTACTATTAGTTAGAAATAAATTGCTAGCAGTTTGCAGTAAAGGTCCAGATGGGTGTTGCCAGTTGGGGGGGTGTCCCTGCATATTCTGACTGTGGCAGCACTGATTGGATAGTGTTGGCCATGATATAAAATAGATTCATAAGACTAGATGCTGCAGAATTGATATGAAATGGGGAATGCAAGTAGTTACTAAAACAGACTTGTCAAAAGAGGGGACAGGTTCTCTTTAATCTTGGGGCCTGCAGCTGTCATTTGATAACTTAAATTAAAGGGGTTGGCCCATCTGAGACACTGATAATATATTGCTACGATGTGCCACCAGTGTCTGATCAGTGCTGGTCCCACCTCTAGGACCCACTGCTATCTAGAGAACGGGGCCCCCGAAGTATAGGAGTATAGGAGACCATACCGCAAACGCGTTGTGCGCCATCAATTCATCACTATGGGAGTTCCAAAAGTAGTTCAGCAAGCGCGCTCAGCTATATGGGACTGCCAGAGGTAGCTAAGCCAGCGATCAGGTATTTTCAGAACTTCCATGCGGGTGGCCGTGCATGTGCGGCTGCTCGCTGTTCACTTCGGGGGATCCCGTTTTGGAGAAAGGAGCGGGTCCTAGTGATATGCCATCAATGTCCCAGATGGACTACCTCTTTAAGTAATACGATTTAAAATGTGATAACATCAATCAGCAGTGCTAGAAAAAGTGTCTGTGTAGCCCCAGCCTAAATGACAGCTGCTGTTACTATTCCCATTGTCCCTACGAGCAGACTATGTAGGGACACAACCCTTTGACAAGAGGAATGCTAACACTTAGTTGTCAATTTGTACATACATTTCCAGGAGGAATAACAGAAGAACAGCCCAATGTAGAGACTTATCATAAAGGCAGAATTTTTTTTTTATAAATATGGGACTTTTCTTCTGCTGTTTTTATCATTCTTAATATTGTTACAACTTTGTGGCACATTTCATTTCATGAACATTTCCAATGTTTCTTAAATATCCAAGTAAAATGGAAACTTATACCCATTACTTTCCATATAAGAAATTTATTTTCAATAGATATGTAAAAAAAAAAAAAAAAAAAGGCACAAATGGCTGAACGCTATTGGTCACTTACTGGCCACATCGCAATCCATGTAGCCATGGCAACTGTGGTGCCCATGTCTGAATGTTAGGTGGCAGTTGGAAGTGGCAGTTGGAGTTAACTGGCGACGGTGGATGAGTAAAAGAAGATGGAGGAAGAAGAGGATATTCTCATCAGGACCATCCTGACTGCCCCAGATGAAGAAAAAGAGACACCCAAGAGGAGCAAGAAGAGGAAGAAGAGGATAACATCCAGCTCCTCTAAGAAGAAGTCTCCGAATCAACAGATCATTCCAGTGGATGAAGATGTGACTACACATCTAAAATGTGCCAAGAAGAGAAAAGTCATCCTCATCTCTTTAAAAGATGCAAAGAAGCCACGGATCAAGAGAGAAGACAAGGTCCTGAAGTCCAGCAGAAGGACCAGAGAGTCTCAGGTAGATGCACACATACAGTAATACAGAAGCTATACATCCTGGACACATTGTTATAACTTTCCATGAATCTGTTCTGTAGATCTGAGACCTGAGACAAGCAGAAGGAAGGGGCTTCCACATTTACAGCTAGGGTGTTACTAGAGGTGGGGGAGGGTTGCTAGCGGTCATGTACCCTGGGTGCTCAGTTCCTTGGGAGCGGCAACAAGCCATTCTGTCTTGGTCAGGGTATTTAGATACAGGGCTAGGACGATGAAGTGTGAATTAGCCGTACACAGCTCGATTTTAACTGCTACCCGACCGCCTAACGCAGGATTGCGTCCTGCGGACGGCCGGGTTATTCCTCTTTGACGCGCCGGCATGTCATCTTGCGAGCCGCGAGATTTCCTTTGAACGTGCTCACAGGAGCGCACCTTCACAGGATCCGAAGGTAAACGAGTTCATCTACAGCCTGCCAGCGGCGATCATTCGCTGGCAGACTGTAGATGCGATTTTTTTAACCCTTGAAAGGTATATCAGACGCTGTTTTGTTAACAGCATCTGATATACCTGCTATCTTTTCCTTTGGTGGGCCCTTTTGCTTGGATCGACCACCAGAGGACACAGGCAGCTCTTTAATAAGTAGCACCAAGCACCACACTACACTAGACCCCCCCTGTCACTTATTAACCCCTTATTAACCCCTGATCACCCCCCTGTTATTGATCACCCCCTGTAAGGCTCCATTCAGATGTCCACAGATCCGCGGATCTGCAAAACACAGACAAGAATAGGACATGTTCTATAGGCTCTACATAAAACGCAGTGTTCACCCGATCAGGCCTGATCTTGTGCGCACACTTGTGTTCAGTCCGCCCCACCGCAGTGACAGAAATGTTTTATTTTATGATCACTGCAAAAACACTGTAAAATCGCTGCGGCGCTATAAAGATCACTTTTGAGGGGAATGGCGAGTTCATAGATTTTTTTTTTGGGGAACAAATTAGCAGAATTTTTATTTTTCTTACAAAGTCTCATATTCCACTAACTTGTGACAAAAAATAAAATCTCAGATGAACTCACCATACCACTCACGGAATCCAAATGTGCAAAAATTTTTAGACATTTATATACCAGACTTCTTCTCACGCTTTAGGGCCCCTAAAATGCCAGGGCAGTATAAATACCCCATAAGTGACCCCATTTTATAAAGAAGACACCCCAAGGTATTCCGTGAGGGGCATGGCGAGTTCCTAGAATATATATTTATTTTTTTGGCACAAGTTAGCGGAAAATGATTTTGTAAGAGAAAAAAATTTTATTTTTATTTTTAAATACATTTTCCGCTAACTTGTGCCCAAAAAAATAAAAAATTCTAGGAACTCGCCATTCGGAAAGGGAGACTTTGTGAGAAAAAAATAAATAAATCAATTTCCGCAAAATTGTGCCAATAACAAAAAAAAAACTTCTATGAACTTGCCATGCCCCTCACGGAATACCTTGGGGTGTCTTCTTTCCAAAATGGGGTCACATGTGGGGTATTTATACTGCCCTGGCAATTTAAGGGCCCTAAAGCATGAGAAGAAGTATTGTTGATTGAGCACCAAAGTGCTTGGGTGCTCTGGCCAAACACATCAGGATGCTGGGGTGCTCTACTGAGCACCCGAGTAGAATAGAAGTCAATGGGACAACCCGAGCATTAAACCAAACACCCCCTGCTCTGAAGAAGGGAGGGTGCCTGGTTAATAGGAAAAGGCCAGAAATTGTTGGAAACACCACCAAAGAGGTTCGGGAACAGGGGTAGGATGTCTGGATGCATCTTGGACTCCCAGGTCGCTGCTGGGAACGATGTTGTCCAAGTAGTACGCCACTTTTACAGACTGACAATAATACGCACAAAACTGAAGATAAAATCTATTTTAGAGGAAAAATTGCTAAGAAACATTCTTTCCTGTATATTTACTTGTATATAAAGTGCAAGTGCTGCCAAAAATTACAAGGAAGAGGCACTCCAATGCAGCCTGTATATCACATAAAGGAGGGCCACATTCACATTGTGGTACAATTGTTTATGTAGTGGGACTCCTACACTCATAAAGCCTATGCACTAAGTGAATGGACTGCCAAAAATTACAAGGAACCAGCACTCCAATACACCCTTTGTTACACATAAAGGAGGGCCTCATACACAGCCTTGAAAAATTATGACTGATGGCCTGCTGGTGACCCTCAAAAACATTAGGAGCAAGGGCCTGCTGATCTGACCATCTAAAATATTTAGGGGCTAGGGCCTACTGCCGCTTTGGTGACTCTAGATAACCTGGGGCCGATCGCACATTGCGACGATCCATGCGAGGGCCTTCAGGTGAGCTGACTCTGTAAAAGATTGTAGGTGAAGGCCTGCTGGTGAGCTGACCCTGTAAATCTTTGTAGGTGAAGGGATGCTGGTGAGCTGAACCTGTAAAAAATTATATGCGAGGGCCTGCTGGTGAGCTGACTCTGTTAAACATTGTAGGTGAGGGCCTGCTGGTGAGCTGACCCTGTAAAATATGATATGCAAGGGCCTGCTGGTGAGCTAACCCTCTAAAAAATGATATGCGAGGGCCTTCAGATGAGCTGACCCTGTAAACCATGATATGCCAGGGCCTGCTGGTGAGCTGACCCTCTAAAAAATTATATGCAAGGGCCTGCAGGTGAGCTGACCCTGTAAAACATGATATCCGAGGGCCTGTTTGTGAGCTGACCCTGTAAAAAATTATATGCGAGGGCCTGCTGGTGAGCTGACTCTTTAAAAGATTTTAGGTGCGGGCCTGGTGATAATTACAAACAGTAAGATCCCACAGGAGGTTGCCACGCTTTAAATTACAGGAGAAGAGAAAAAATTATTATGTGGTCACTTGGACCTTAGCGTGTTTCTGCAACCTCTCTGATAATATTGTTTAAAAATAGCTCTTTATTATAATCACTTTAAAACACATATAGCCACTAGGGATCAAAGGTTAAAACTCTCAGGAAGGTGAGTTCAGGGATATAATATCTTGTGCTGATATGTGATTCACATGTTAGTCCATGTCCTACCCCGAAGGGTTAACTGCACTCTGGATACTTGATTTTCTATGTTATAGATACCCTGTCTAAATTTCCTGCCTAAAATCTGAAGCCTGTTTCCCTACATGTTTCGCCGAACGATTCGGCGTCTTCAGGGGATACTACACAGGTAATGGTTGGGGGCGGGGTCAGGGCATTTAAACCCTCGGTTTACTTTGCGATTAGGCAGCGGCCAATCGCTATTGCCTGCCTCATTATGCATCACCTCTACGTCAGCTGTAGGCATCCTACCTATAGGTTGGAATCTGCTGATGTCATCGGCATGCGCCTGTGAGGTCACTGGGGGTGCGCCGCGCATGCGCCATGCCAGCGCTAGCATCAGCGCTTGATTGCTCTCTGCTGCGCATGCGCCAAGCTCTAAAACCTCCCGAGTCTGTTTTGGGTTTTTCTGCGCATGCTCCGGCTGAATATCCCTCACATCCTATCGCAATTGACTGCGCACGCGCCTATACTTAGGAGTTGTTCTACGGCTCTAAGTTGTCACCGCTAACAGGTATCCCAGCTTTCAAAAGAGGGGGCAGATAGGACAGTCAGGAGAATGATATCACCAGGAGGCTAGCATCCCTGAGGGATGAATCTATAGCACTGTATTGTGACATTCAATGGCATATAGCTTATATCATTCTCGATTGGACAGTGTCTCTAATGGATATATATATGTCACCCACATGGGTACACATTTTATGTATACAGTATGTCGTCCTAAAAATTACCACATATTAGATTTCATCTATATCACTATATCGCTATATTGTGTGATGTACTATTTATATACATTTTTTATATATTATAATATTTATGTATCTTTATATGTAATTCTTTATATTTTAATTCTAAGTGGTCAACCATTTGTAACAAGCATGTGCAGTATACATTATCTTAGATGATATTACACGAGTGTGTACCTTTTCTTTTATAGACGTTTTTAATCATTAATTATGAACATATAGATATCACTTTAACCCTTATTTATATATACTACTATATCGCTATATTATGTGCTGTATTATTTATATATATTTTTGTATTATTATATATTTTTTTTATATATTGTTTTATTATTTTTTATTTATAATTCTTATATTTTTATATTTTTTATATAATTTTTTAATAATTATATTTATTTATATTTATTTATATATATTTATTTTTTATTTTTTAATATATATATGTTTTATATTTTATTTTTAAAGGTTGACCATTTAGGACATACATGTACACAATACATCATCTGGGATTATGCTCAGCAAGTGTGTACTTTGTCCTTTAATAACCATTTTTGATAAATAATTTATAAATGTATGAGTCACTTTTTACCCATATTTAAACCGTTAGGTCTTGCCTCTCAATAATTGACTGCTCTAAATAATGTTGGCTTTTCTATCCATAGGGCTGTAACTCCAGGGATAGCGCCCTTATCTCCAGGACTTCCAGCGGAGCGGCACATTCCCCCCAGGTAGGTCATATCTGTATTGCTAAATCGTATATGTATAGTAGCTCACCCCTCCTGATATCATGAACAGGTGCTCACACTAAATGCGGTTCACCCCAACCACACAAGAGAAATAAATGATTATATAGTATATAGTGGGCACTCAATATCTGCAGCTACATATAGGGTACAACACATTTATTCAATAACATTATACAATATTCACATATAACTCACTAAAATTATAGGAAAATGGCAATTAATATAATCATAAAAGTTGCAATTAATATACTCATAAAAGTTCATATCCTGTGTTGAAAGTTCATGATTCAAAATCCATATGCTGTGTTAAAAAAGTCCTTTAAGAGTTTGCCACATCAATTGGCAATGTAAAACAATATTAAATTATTATGCAGTTCATTTGATCTCAATATTCAATGTGCTGTATAACAAACTGTTGGTACGGATATACGGGGTAGTGTTAATAGTTCAAGGGATGATAGAATGCAGTATGTTGATGGTACTTACTATACATATCTGTATTGCTGCCAACATACCAGTCAAAGATGCACCTATTCATTGGCCCTTATTGAATTGTGCCCCTGCTCCCTACATTTTCAGGAGAATAAACTATACTAATCCCTTTTCTTGAGTGGTTTAAGATTATATTCTTCATATATTTCTAAATTTAATGAAGACGCCGGTTAATTTCAATTTACAAGAAAGAAGTAAAGTTAAAACCTTCATTTAGCCCATAAGGGACCAGTGAGTGGAGACGATATATCCATTTCGTCTCCTCTTGTTGTAACTTGTGGTCGGATCGGCTATCAGAAAGGTGAACCTAACCCCATCTACAACAAGCAGTAGAGTTATGCCATAACTGCTGTGGTAGGGCAGCCTAATGGGGGCCACACAAATGTGAAGTGACTGTAAGATGATGTGGGTGGGTGGGTGATATCAGCTGAATCGGCGTCAGCCTGGGCACACAGGTGCCTATAAATAGCCTAGTAATCAGCCAGCCTGGGCCCACAGGTACGCATGAATAGCCTTGTAATCAGCCTCCCCTTCCACAAATGCTGCAATATCTTGCTTATACTTGTGGTCGGATCGGCAGAAATGTAAACCTAACCCCATCTACAACAAGCATATTCCATAACTATTATGCCATAACTATTCCATAACTGCTGTGGTAGGGCAGCCTAAAGGGGCCAAAGAGAGCAGATCTTAGTTTAGAGTAAATATATACATACCATTACGACACCCACTTTTGACTTTTCACAATGAAGGTGCGGAATATACCGCATATATCACAGTAACTTCCATCTACCTTACCTCTTTGTCATGTGCATCGGCACATTGTTCTTGGAGGTGGCTAATGCTGATGCGATTGAAATAGTGGCCGGTAACCAGAAACAATTTACTCCTATGTTGACTAACATATGAACATATTACGAGAAGGTCTGAATCCTGAGAGCTGCAGACTGAAACAAACAATGGTGAATCTGTTGGAAGGGTCTAAATGAACTCCAACCATTCGCCAAGGGCCCTGATCGGGCACCGACTGTTCCTGGTGGCAGAATACTTCACCTCTACTTATCCCCCAGGCCACACTTTTTATTTTATTTTTATATATAAAGGACCCAAAAGTTAGAACATGGCGTACGCTATCTTACTCTAGTAGCAGATAAAGCGAAATGTGTAAACCCACCAGGCCTGGGGAACCATAAACAGGAATACATGGCTATTTCGATTAACGCGCTAATGTTGCCTGTAATAAGGACAGAACGTACCCACCATACCTGCAGTTGTGATAGGAAATAAGCTTAAGGTCGTGATAAACTATGTATGCAGCGCCTGTAGTCGTGACAGGATTTGTTGTGTCTGTAGACGTGACAGACTTCATAAATTGCGCCTTATTACTGTACCTCCTACTGGAAGACAGACCGATTCCCAGGACTTAGGCCGGACACCAACACCCTCAGCCCGAGTTTGTAGATGAAGTAAGCATGGGAGAAGGTGATGTCCGCAAAGGCAGGCTTGGGATGACTGCTTATAAAGAAAACAATGATTTTTCTTTTAGACCCAACAACCTAGAAAATAAAAGTCAGAGAAAAACAACAATGTAAGTGAGGCTCTAATGGCACAAGCCACGCGTGCGAGCCACCACAAGAAAAATTGTATTGTGAGCCACAGATGACTGAGCCATGCGAGCGGGTCTGAAGGCAAAAAAAGACATGGAACCTACTTGTGGTGGGACCACGCAGCCGGCCTCGAATGGCGGAGTTATGTGTGTAAAATTTAAACGGAGAAGCCATGCACGGGAGACTCATGACTGAGCCATGCGTTAGAGACTCTAATGGCGGAGTCATATGTGTAAAACTAAAACGGAGAAGCCACGCGTGAGAGACTCTAATGGTGGAGTCATATGTGTAAAACTAAAACGGAGAAGCGATGCGTGAGAGACTAATGGCGGAGTCATGCGTAAAACTAAAACGGAGAAGCCATGCGTGAGAGACTCTAATGGCGGAGTCATATGTGTAAACCTAAAACAGAGAAGCCATGCGTGAGAGACTCTAATGGCGGAGTCATATGTGTAAAACTAAAACGGAGAAGCCACGCGTGAGAGACTCTAATGGCGGAGTCATATGTGTAAAACTAAAACAGAGAAGCCATGCGCGAGAGACTCTAATGGCGGAGTCATATGTGTAAACCTAAAACAGAGAAGCCATGCATGAGAGACTCTAATGGCGGAGTCATATGTGTAAAACTAAAACAGAGAAGCCATGCGCGAGAGACTCTAATGGCGGAGTCATATGTGTAAAACTAAAACAGAGAAGCCATGCGTGAGAGACTAATGGCAGAGTCATATGTGTAAAACTAAAACGGAGAAGCCATGCGTGAGAGACTCTAATGGCGGAGTTATATGTGTAAAACTAAAACGGAGAAGCCATGCGTGAGAGACTAATGGCAGAGTCATATGTGTAAAACTAAAACGGAGAAGCCATGCGTGAGAGACTCTAATGGCGGAGTCATATGTGTAAAACTAAAACGGAGAAGCCATGCGTGAGAGACTAATGGCGGAGTCATATGTGTAAAACTAAAACGGAGAAGCCATGCGTGAGAGACTAATGGCGGAGTCATATGTGTAAAACTAAAACTGAGAAGCCATGCGTGTGAGACTAATGGCGGAGTCATATGTGTAAAACTAAAAGAGAAGCCATGCGTGAGAGACTCTAATGGCGGAGTCATATGTGTAAAACTAAAACGGAGAAGCCATGCGTGAGAGACTCTAATGGCGGAGTTATATGTGTAAAACTAAAACGGAGAAGCCATGCGTGAGAGACTAATGGCGGAGTCATATGTGTAAAACTAAAACGGAGAAGCCATGCGTGAGAGACTAATGGCGGAGTCATATGTGTAAAACTAAAACGGAGAAGCCATGCGTGAGAGACTAATGGCGGAGTCATATGTGTAAAACTGAAACGGAGAAGCCATGCGTGAGAGACTAATGGCGAAGTCATATGTGTAAACCTAAAACGGAGAAGCCATGCGTGAGAGACTCTAATGGCGGATTATAATAATATTTTTTTTTTCTTAAAGTATAAACCACTTAAGCAGCACCAGTATGACTTGTGGACATGCATAACCATGACCCTCTCCGACAATAACCTAGGACGCTAACCAGCCTACAACCATATTGTACACCTAACGAACATGAAGAATGGTCATCGGGCCCCCGAAGTCAAGAGACTGAACTGGATGACCTTACAGTGACGATAAGTAATTGCAACGTGAGCCAGACCTAAAGGAAAATGCATAGATATTAGTGATCCGAACCACGTGCATAAACGAAACATTAAACCAACCGCGAAATTGAAACAGATGGGAGAAAAACAAGAGCCAGAGGCCTTGAAGTTTGCTAAGAGAAGACCCTTGTCATGACAAACAAATGGACAACTGTGAAAACATAGTAGGAACTCACTCCTATTGGCCCACTGACCGCTAGGGAGCTATTTGGTTAACTGGGGAAGGGGCCCAATCTGAGTGAATGCGAACCAGAAGTAAAGGAGACCAGTCTAAGTGAATGCATAGCAGGACTAAAGAACACCTTTCGAAGTGAACAGAAAAGGTAGACCTATGGAATGTAACAAACCACCGAGGAAAGAAACGTAAGCCTGAAAAGAAAGCAACTATGCTTATAGGAAGAGCAGTATCAGAGCGGTGTGCTGGTTGCCCTAGTAAGAATACTGAGTAATCATAATGTAGTTATGAAAAGAAATGCAGCTTTAAGTGGAAGCAGAGTATAACACATAATGTAAGAACAAGTGGGTGCATGCAGCTCTGGATGCGAGTGGTGCCTAAAACATGGTATGGGCACAGCTCTGAGTATGAGCATGAAGAGCATGGTATAAGCAGATCACCTGCATGCACTAACTAACACCCTGTGCCTTAATAACCCCCTTGGAAACCTTATGTACGGCCGGCAGAAGAAAGCCAGCCACCGCCTATGATCTGCTCCCCATGACAGAGCCTAATACTCCTTCCCCTGATCCCTGCCTAACTAACAGTACAGTGGCCCGTGCCAGACTTTATTGAAGATGAGGAGCGGGGACACGGTGTCTCCTGCACCTTTACACACAGCCGCGTGGGGAGCTCACGCCGCTCCCTGGCAGAGTGCACCAGTGCAGGGGAGCCCCCTTCAGCCAGGGGCCGACCCACCGCCGGATGGACACTCGTACCGCATGGGGAGCAGCGCAGCTCCCTGGCAATGTGCACCGGGGCAGGGGGAGCCCTTACTTCACCATGGGCCCCACCCCCCGCCGGTTTGAATCGTGTGCCACGTAGGGAGCCGCACAGCTCCCTGGCAGAGTGCAACAGTGCGGGGGAGCCCCCCTTCAGCCAGGGGCCGACCCACCGCCGGCTGGACACTCGTACTGCGTGGGGAGCAGCGCAGCTCCCTGGCAATGTGCACCAGAGCAGGGGGAGCCCTTACTTCACCATGGGCCCCACCCCCCGCCGGTTTGAATCGTGTGCCGTGTGAGGAGCCGCACAGCTTCCTGGCAGAGTGCACCAGTGCAGGGGTGCCCCCCTCATGTAGGGGGCTGACCTACCGCCGGCTGGACACTTGTACCGCGTGGGGAGCAGCGCAGCTCCCTGGCAATGTGCACCGGGGCAGGAGGAGCCCTTCCTTTACCATGGGCCCCGCCCCCCACCAGTTTGAATCGTGTGCCGCGTGGGGAGCCACACAGCTCCCTGGCAGAGTGCACCAGTGCGGGGGTGCCCCCCCTCACCTAGGGGGCCACCCCCCCGCCGACCGGACTCTAATACTGCATGCTGCGGAGAAGCAGCTTCTTACCCTTGCCGACCCCAGGATCTCAAAATCTGCTTCATCCCAGAGCGCTACATGTCGCTGACCGCAGCATGGGTCCCGTGCAAACAACTCCGATCCTACCATGAATACCATCGCCCTCTTGAGACATTCTGCCGTCGCCCAGCCGTAAGGAGCCTCCACACCATGCTGCTGTATCCTAGAGCTGACCCAGAGGTAGTGAAATCAGCTGAATCGGCGTCAGCCTGGGCACACAGGTGCCTATAAATAGCCTAGTAATCAGCCAGCCTGGGCCCACAGGTACGCATGAATAGCCTTGTAATTAGCCTCCCCTCCCACAAATGCAGCAATATCTTGCTTATACTTGCGGTCAAAGCTGCCCTGCCTGGGAGAACTCTGCAACCTCTGTATCCCCCACACCTTCAAACCACTAGTCCTGCCATCATGACAGCTCTGTAGATGTCTAGACAGTGGTGTCTCCTCATTCGTGTTGAGTATGCTGAGATGTTTGGAGAGCCTCCTCCTCAATTCCTGGATCGTTTTACCAATATTCAATTTATTACACTCGCATTGTATACAGTACACCACCCCAATGCTTCTGCAGTTTATGAATTTCCGAATTTTAAACACTCTTTTAGGAGTCATGAATTTACAAAAACTGCACCCTCCACAGGGGTAGGATCCTGTCGTTTTAAGCCATGTACCCTTACTATTGTGTGTTCTCTGGAAATTACTTTGGACCAGCATCTCTTTGAGATTGGGGCCTCGTCTGTATGTAATACTTGGATTTTTAGGAAGTATCTGTCTTAAATCTCTATCCGTCTTCAGGATATGCCAGTGTCTCTTGAGAACCTTGTACACCTTTTTATTTTGCACATCAAATGTGCCTATACATCTCACAGTCTTATCTTCTTGCGCTTTTCTCTTAGTGAGCAGTTCCTCTCTATCGGCACTGATAGCTCTGCGATAGGCTCGGTGCAGGACCTTCTTGGGATAGCCCCTCATGCGAAATCTAGAGTATAAGTTGTTACACTCTTTATGGAAGGCCTCGTCATCTGTACAATTACAGCAGGCCATCAAGTACTGGCCTACAGGAATGCCTCTCTTTAGAGGTAGTGGGTGATTGCTTTGCCAGTGTAAGAAGCTGTTTGACGACGTAGGCTTTCTATAGATCTCAGTTTTAATTCCTCCTTTTCCATCCAATATAATTTTGAGATCTAGGAAGCTAATGCTCTCCATTTGGATCTCTGAGGCAAAAAATGAGGCCTAGTTGGTTATTATTCAACTTATCTGTGAAATCTGTGAATTCCGTGACCATGCCATCCCAAAAAATTAAAATGTCGTCAATATAATGACCCCAAAACAATATTAAATCCGTGTGATGCGTGTTCTCCTCTGTGAAAACATATTGGTCTTCCCACCACCCAAGGAACAGGTTGGCGAAACTTGGTGCGCAGGCCGTCCCCATTGCTGTACCGAGTGTCTGCAAATAATACGTGCCATCAAAGATAAAATAATTGTGGGTGAGTAAAAAACTTAAAAGGTGAATGACAAAATCATTGTGATTATAAAAATGTGTCCCTTTGGTGTACAAATAGTGCTTTACTGCCCGAATCCCCTTTTCATGGTCTATACTTGTGTAAAGAGCCTCGACATCAAGGCTAGCTATCATGGTGTTGGGGCCTACTTGGGAGGATGGGAGGATTTCGACAAAGGGCCTAATAAATAGGTCCACATATGTGCTAATACCTTTGCACATACTATCATTCCCAGACACGATGGGTCTGCCCGGTATAGGATCCTGTTTTTTGTGCACCTTCGGTAGCACATAGAAGGTAGCGATCGTGGGATGTGCATTAAATAGAGTTTTGTATTCGTCTTTAGAGATCAGGTTATCCTCTTTCTCTCTCTTTAAAAGGGTCTCTAGTTCTAGTTTGTATTTTATTGTGGGATTGGACTCTAGTTTCTTATAGGTTTTTGGATCTTTCAACAACCTCATGACCATGTCTACATAATCTTCTTGTTTCAATAGGACAATGTTACCCCTTTCATCAGAGGGTTTAATAACTATTCCATCCTTTTTGGTTAGGTCATCCAATACTGTCTTCTCTTCTGGTGTCAAGTTATTACCCACATCACTGCTTTTAGTCCTGATTTTCTCTAAATCCCTAGTCACAAGATTAACAAAGGTCTCGACACTGGCATATCTTGAAAAGGGAGGGGTGTATCAGGATTTGGGGCCCAAATCCGTTAGGGGGGCTGAAGGAATAAGAACTTCACCTCTGGCTTCCCTAGACAATTCTTCCAAGACAGACAAAGCCTCACATTCTTTCTTGCCAGGGTCTTATCTCTCTTTTTCTTAGAATTCTTTATGCAATGCCAGCTTTCTGGAAAATAGATTAACATCTTTAACCCAGGTAAAGCAGTTAAATCCTCGGGTCGGGGTAAAAGAGAGGCCCTTGCTGAGCAGAGATTCATATTGGGGTCCTAAACTAATTCCAGATACATTAATAAATTGCAACATATGAATGTTATCTATATTTTCTGCTGGTTGTAGCCCCACTTGTCTCTGTCTCTTAATTGTATCCCTGGCACTAAAAAAGGCGGTGGCATGGCAGAGGTCCCTGGTACTGTCATATGTGACGGGACTCCAAGTATCCCATGTGATGAGGAAGATGAGGGTGTAGAGGGAAAGGATGGGGCTGACGATTGTGCATTTGCGTTCTGTATATTGGACACCTGATTTATCTGCACTGAATTTTGCCATTTCTGGTTCGAATTAGGTCCCATAGATTCCCCTGGATTGTGTGGATGTTTTTTTGATTGATAGCCTCCTCTATAATATCTATTCCTCTGTTTAACACCCGTTTTGGGGTATCTCGTATTTCCCTCTGGCTCCGAGATATCTGATTCTGATATATCAGTATAATCTCTCTGATCTGTCCTCCTAGGGTAGAAAGATTTATTCATGTTTGTATTATTATAGATATAGCCAGTCTCAAATCTCTTCTATCTCTTAGATATTTTTTATGCTTCCTCTCCTTGATTTCAGTTTGCAAGTTCTCTATATTATTTTACAAACAGTAAGATCCCACAGGAGGTTGCCACGCTATAAATTACAGGAGAAGAGAAAAAATTATTATGTGGTCACTTGGACCTTAGCGTGTTTCTGCAACCTCTCTGATAATATTGCTTAAAAATAACTCTTTATTATAATCACTTTAAAACACATATATTCACTAGGGATCAAAGGTTAAAACTCTCAGGAAGGTGAGTTCAGGGATATAATATCTTGTGCTGATATGTGATTCACATGTTAGTCCATGTCCTACCCCGAGGGGTTAACTGCACTCTAGATACTTGATTTTCTATGTTATAGATACCCTGTCTAAATTTCCAGCCTAAAATCTGAAACCTGTTTCCCTACATGTTTCGCCGAACGATTCGGCGTCTTCAGGGGATACTACACAGGTAATAGTTGGGGGCGGGGTCAGGGCATTTAAACCCTCGGTTTACTTTCGCGATTAGGCAGCGGCCAATCGCTATTGCCTGCCTCATTATGCATCACCTCTACGTCACCTCTAGGCGTCCTACCTATAGGTTGGAATCTGCTGATGTCATCGGCATGCGCCTGTGAGGTCACTGGGGGTGCGCCGTGCATGTGCCATGCCAGCGTAGCATCGGCGCTTGATTGCCCTCTACTGCGCATGCGCCAAGCTCTAAAACCTCCAGAGCCTGTTTGGGTTTTTCTGCGCATACTCCGGCTGAATACCCCTCACATCCTATCGTAATTGACTGCGCACGCGCCTATACTTAGGAATTGTTCTACGGCTCTAAGTTGTCACCGCTAACAGGTATCCCAGCTTTCAAAAGAGGGGGCAGATAGGACAGTCAGGAGAATGATATCACCAGGAGGCTAGCATCCCTGAGGGATGAATCTATAGCACTATATTGTGACATTCAATTGCATATAGCTTATATAATTCTCGATTGGACAGTGTCTCTAATGGATATATATATGTCACCCACATGGGTACACACATTATGTATACAGTATGTCGTCGTAAAAATTACCACGTATTAGATTTCATCTATATCACTATATCGCTATATTGTGGGATGTACTATTTCTATAAATTTTTTATATATTATAATATTTATGTATTTTTATATGTAATTCTTAATATTTTAATTCTAAGTGGTCAACCATTTATAACACGCATGTGCAGTATACATTATTTTAGATGATATTACACGAGTGTGTACCTTTTCTTTTATAGACGTTTTTAATCATTAATTATGAACATATAGATATCACTTTCACCCTTATTTATATATATATATATATATATATATTTTACTATATCGCTATATTATGTGCTGTATTATTTATATATATTTTTGCATTATTATATTTTTTATTTTTTTATATATTTTATTATTTTGTATTTATATTTTTTATATTTTTTAATATTTTTTATTTGTTAATATATATATTTTTTATATTTTATTTTTAAAGGTTAACCATTTAGGACATACATGTACACAATACATCATCTGGATGGTACTTTGTCCTTTAATAACCATTTTTGATAAATAATTTATAAATATATGAATGTCACTTTTTACCCATATTTAAACCGTTGGGTCTTGCCTCTCAATAATTGACTGCTCTAAATAATGTTGGCTTTTCTATCCATAGGGCTGTGACTCCAAGGATAGCGCCCCTCATCTCCAGGTGGTGGTGGTGAGCTGACCCTGTAAAAAATTATATGTGAGGGCCTGCTGGTGAGGTGACCCTGTAAAAGATTGTAGGTAAGAACCTGCAGATGAGCTGACCCTGTAAAAGATTGTAGGTAAGGGCCTGCTGGTGAGCTGACAATGCTTCGTTATTGCAATCGTTTATGGTTGGAACTAGGATGGTATTACCAGAAAAATTGCTCCACCAACTGGACCCAAATTCATCATTCCTATCTAACATGTTCTGTTAGCGAAAAAAAATTATTCTGCGTCACTCTGACAGTTAAACCAAACTTTAAAAAGTTCTATGTTGCTGTGCAGTGTAACGAAATTTTAACCCATGTGGATTCCTCCATAAGTTCTAGGATCCCTCCAAACTATGAACCTAATGGTATTTTACTTTCAAAATGTATTAGAGTAAAAACAGATGGGCCAAACTTTCAGGATGGCTCAAACATGGCCACTGGATTATTGCCATAAGGGACCGGTGCCTAAAAACTAGCTGTCATATAATATGCTGACCAAACAGGGGCTGGTATGGGGTAACAGCATCTGAAGGGTTAAAAGTCTGTTAACGCCATTAACACTGGTCGTGGACATTAGTTCCAGGTTTATGCCATGGTGCCCGCTGCATGTGTTAGCAGGAGCCATTTTTAAATGCCTGCTACCGAAGAAAATATACTGAAGGGTTAACTTTCAAGCCTTCACACTGAGAGGACTGGGTATACCTGATTTATAGCGATTCGCAACAAATTCCTTTGTAACAAATCAAATTTCTCGTCGAAGTTCGATAAATCGGTCTAATCAAATTTTTCAAAACTTCGCTCATCTTTTAATTAGAACCAGCATCTACAACTTGTTAAGTGTTCCAACATTTTTGGGTGAAATTTGGGAGCAACTTTTTACTACCTCTAACTTTAGAAAACTCCATTACACCCTGCTTGCCAACGGGTTTGATGGGAATGGGGCCTAGAAGAAAAGGGGCGTAATCCTAATTTCCAACATTTTGGCAAGGATCATGACAAAATAAGCCAATATGTAAGTGAACCAATAAGTGGCATAAAGTTGGAGAAAAGAGTCTAGCCGTGCACCAGGTTGAACATCTAGCATGAGCCACTGTGATAAATATAGCGCACAGGATTAGTAAAGATGTCCCCAATGTTTTAAAGTTTTTGTTGCTTTTGCTCTAGGACATGTATGACTAAGGCTGGGTTCACACCTGAGCGTTTTACAGCGTGTTCCTACGCGCTGTAAAGCGCTCAACAGGCAAGAACCAATGATTCCCTATGGGAATGGTCCTCACCTGAGCATTTTACAGAGAGTACAATCGGGCTGTAAAACGCCCGACGCCCCAAGAAGTACATGAGCTTCTTTGGGGCGTCTTGTCGCGCATTCCCGTACATAGACTTCAGCGCGAACGCGCGACAATGGGCGTTCGCTTGTCTCTGTATGCGCGATTGCAAACGCCCGTACAATCGCGCATACAGAGCGTACATTCAAGTACGCTCAGGTCTGAACCCAGCGTAAGGCAGGACAACATGGAGACTTTTTGCCATGCGACTAATTAATTTTAATTATGAAGATTTTGCTGAAGTCTGAAGCCTTAGGCTCTATTTAGACACCCTAACGTGTTTTGCGGATCCACGGATCCGCAAAACACGGACACTGCAATGTGCGTTCCGCATTTTGCGGACCGCACATTGCTGGCACTAATAGAATATGCCTATTCTTGTTCACAATTGTGAAGAATGTAAAGAAGACCTCTAACCTCTCCTCTCCTGACATGTCTGTTTTAGTAACTACATGCATCCCCATGTAATAACAATTCTAATGAATCTATTCTTATTATGTTTTGCAATTTTGCTATTATTCCTACTAGAAGTGATAAATAAATTGGTAGCAGTTTGCAGTGAAGGACAAGACAGAGGTTACCAGTTTGGGGTGTGCCCCTGCATATTGTGGTCACAGATTTTCAGTCACAGAATTTTCTGCCACTAAATCTACCGCCGTGTAACTAATTGATTTTAACTATGAAACTTTTGCTGCAGTCTGAAGCGACACTTTGGTTTGGATTTAAAGAGGATCTCTAACCTCTGTTTTAGTAACTACATTCATCCCCATATGAAAGTCTGGAGCATCTATTCTTATGACACTATGTTGTGCCATTCCTTTATTATTCCTACTATTAGTTTATAAATAAATTGCTAGCCGTTTGCATAAAGGTCCAGATGGGTGTTGCCAGTTGGGGGGGGGGGGGTGTCCCTGTATATTCTGACTGTGGCAGCACTGATTGGATAGTGTTGGCCATGATATAAAATAGATTCATAAGACTAGATGCTACAGAATTGATATTAAATGGGGAATGCAAGTAGTTACTAAAACAGACTTGTCAGGAGAGGGGACAGGTTCCCTTTAATCTTGGGGCCCGCAGCTGTCATTTGCTAACTTAAATTAAAGGGGTTGGCCCATCTAAGACACTGATAATATATTGCTACTATGTGCCACCGGTGTCTGATCAGTGCGGGTCCCACCTCTAGGACCCACTGCTATCTAGAGAACGGGCCCCCGAAGTATAGGAGTATAGGAGACCATACCGCAAACGCGTTGTTCGCCATCAATTCATCACTATGGGAGTTCTAAAAGTAGTTCAGCAAGTGCGCTCAGCTGTATGGGACTGCCAGAGGTAGCTAAGCCAGCGATCAGGTATTTTCTGAACTTCCATGCGGGTGGCCGTGCATGTGCGGCTGCTCGCTGTTCACTTCGGGGGATCCCGTTTTGGAGAAAGGAGCGGGTCCTAGTGATATGCCATCAATGTCCCAGATGGAATACCTCTTTAAGTAATAAGATTTAAAATGTGATAACATCAATCAGTAGTGCTAGAAAAAGTGTCTGTGTAGCCCCAGCATAACTGACAGCTGCTGTTACTATTCCCATTGTCCCTACGAGCAGACTATGTAGGGACACAACCGTTTGACAAGAGGAATGCCAACACTTAGTTGTCAATTTGTACATACATTTCCAGGAGGAATAACAGAAGAACAGCCCAATGCAGAGACTTATCATAAAGGCAGAATTTTTTTTATAAATATGGGACTTTTCTTCTGCTGTTTTTATCATTCTTAAAGGGTTTCTATCACTTCGCTGCACATATTTTGCTGTCAGACACTAGCGATCCGCTAGTGTCTGCTCTGCCCAACCATCCTAATATAATTGCTTTTGGGGCAGCCGTTTTGCTAAAAAAAGAACTTTTATTAATATGCTAATGAGCCTCTAGGTGCTATGGGGGCGTCATTAGCACCTAGAGGCTCCGTCTACCTTCAGAAACTGCCGCCGCCCAGCGCGTCCCTCCAGCCCGCCCATCTCCTCCTGAATGCGATCCTCCTTGTGAGTGCCTGTATTCGGCGCATGCGCAGTGAATGTCTGACCGCTTCCTTGCTCAGACATCTCCACTGCGCCTGCGCGATGACGCCATAGTGCTCCGAGGAACAGGCGCAGTGGAGATGTCTGAGCAGGGAAGCTGTCAGACATTCACTGCGCATGCGCCGAATACAGGCGCTCACAAGGAGGATCGCATTCAGGAGGAGATGGGCGGGCTGGAGGGACGCGCTGGGCGGCGGCAGTTTCTGAAGGTAGACGGAGCCTCTAGGTGCTAATGACGCCCCCATAGCACCTAGAGGCTCATTAGCATATTAATAAAAGTTCTTTTTTTAGCAAAACGGCTGCCCCAAAAGCAATTATATTAGGATGGTTGGGCAGAGCAGATACTAGCGGATCGCTAGTGTCTGACAGCAAAATATGTGCAGCGAAGTGATAGAAACCCTTTAATATTGTTACAACTTTGTGGCACATTTCATTTCATGAAAGTTTCCAATATTTCTTAAAGATCCAAGTAAAATGGAAACTTATATCCATTACTTTCCATATAAGAAATTTATTTTCAATAGATATGTAAAAAATAAAATAAAATGGCACAAATGGCTGAACGCTATTGGTCAGTTACTGGCCACATCGCAATCCATGTAGCCAGGGCAACTGTGGTGCCCATGTCTGAATGGTAGGTGGCAGTTGGAAGTGGCAGTTGGAGTTAACTGGTGACGGTGGATGAGTAAAAGAAGATGGAGGAAGAAGAGGAGATTCTCATCAGGACCATCCTGACCTCCCCAGATGAAGAAAAAGAGACACCCAAGAGGAGCAAGAAGAGGAAGAAGAGGATAACATCCAGCTCCTCTAAGAAGAAGTCTCTGAATCAACAGATCATTCCAGTGGATGAAGATGTGACTACACATCTAAAATGTGCCAAGGAGAGAAAAGTCATCCTCATCTCTTTAAAAGATGCAAAGAAGCCAGGGATCAAGAGAGAAGACAAGTTCCTGAAGACAGAAGTCCAGCAGGAGGACCAGAGAGTCTCAGGTAGATGCACACATACAGTAATACAGAAGCTATACATCCTGGACACATTGTTATAATTTTCCATGAATCTGTTCTGTAGATCTGAGACCTGAGACAAGCAGAAGGAAGGGGCTTCCACATTTACAGCTAGGGTGTTGCTAGAGGTGGGGGAGGGGTGCTAGCGGTCATGTACCCTGGGTGCTCAGTTCCTTGGGAACGGCAACAATCCATTCTGTCTTTGTCAGGCTATTTAGATACAGGACTAGGACGATAAAGTATGATTTAGGCCGTACACAGCTCGATTGTAACCGCTACCCGACCGCCTAACGCAGATTTCCTGTGAACACGCTCTCACAGGAGCGCACCTTCACAGGATCCGAAGGTAAACGAGCTCATCTACAGCCTGCCAGCGGCGATCATTCGCTGGCAGGCTGTAGATGCGATTTTTTTTTAACCCTTGAAAGGTATATCAGATGCTGTTTTGTTAACAGCATCTGATATACATGCTACCTGGTCCTTTGGTGGGCCCTTTTGCTTGGATCGACCACCAGAGGACTCAGGCAGCTCTGTAATAAGTAGCACCACACTACACTAGACCCCCCCTGTCACTTATTAACCCCCTATTAACCCCTGATCACCCCCCTGTCATTGATCACCCCTTGTAAGGCTCCATTCAGACATCCGTATGTGTTTTGCGGATCCGCTGATCCGTGGATCCACGGATCCGCGGATCCGCAAAACACGTACGCTGGCAATGTGCTTTCTGCATTTTGCGGATCCGCACATTGCCAGAACTATATAGAAAATGCCTTTTCTTGTCCGCAATTGCGGACAAGAATAGGACATGTTCTATAGGCTCCACAAAAAACGCAGTGTTCGCTCGATCAGGCCTGATCTTGTGCGCACAGTCCGCCCCACCGCAGTGACAGAAATGTTTTTTTCTGATCACTGCAAAAACACCGTAAAATCGCTGTGGCGCTATAAAGATCACTTTTGATGGGCATGGCAAGTTCATAGATTAATTTTTTTGGGCACAAGTTAGCGGAATTTTTTTTGTTTTTTTGTTTTTTCTTACAAAGTCTCATATTCCACTAACTTGTGACAAAAAATAAAATCTCACATGAACTCACCATACCCATTTTATATTCCAGACTTCTTCTCACGCTTTAGGGCCCCTAAAATGCCAGGGCAGTATAAATACCACATAAGTGACCCCATTTTGTAAAGAAGACAACCCAAGTTATTCCATGAGAGGCATGGCTAGTTCCTAGAATATATATATTTTTTTTTTGGCACAAGTTAGCGGAAAATGATTTTGTAAGAGAAAAAAATAAAATAAAAAGTTCCGCTAAATTGTGTCAAAAAAGAAAAAAACTTCTATGAACTCGCCATGCCCCTCACGGAATTCCTTGGGGTGTCTTCTTTCCAAAATGGGGTCACATGTGGGGTATTTATACTGCCCTGGCATTTTAGGGGCCCTAAAGCATGAGAAGAAGTATTGTTGATTGAGCACCAAAGTGCTTGGGTGCTCTGGCCGAACACATCGGGATGCTCGGGTGCTCTACTGAGCACCCGAGTATAATGGAAGTCAATGGGACAACCCGAGCTTTAAACCAAACACCCCATGCTCTGAATAGGGGAGGGTGCCTGGTTAATAGGAAAAGGCCAGAAATTGTTGGAAACACCACTAAAGAGGTTCGGGAACAGGGGTAGGATGTCTGGATGTATCTTGGACTCCCAGGTCACTGCTGGGAACGATGTTGTATGAGTAGTACGCCACTTTTACAGACTGACAATAATACACACAGAACTGAAGATAAAATCGATTTTAGAGGAAAAATTGCTAAGAAACATTCTTTCCTGTATATTTACTTGTATATAAAGTGCAAGTGCTGCCAAAAATTACAAGGAAGAGGCACTCTAATACTACCTGTATATCACATAAAGGAGGGCCACATTCACATTGTGGTACAATTGTTTATGTAGTGGGACTCCTACACTCATAAAGCCTATGCACTAAGTGAATGGGCTGCCAAAAAGGAGGGCCTCATACACAGCCTTGAAAAATTATGACTGATGGCCTGCTGGTGACCCTCAAAAACATTTGGAGCAAGGGCCTGCTGATCTGACCATCTAAAACATTTAGGGGCGAGGGCCTACTGCCGCTTTGGTGACTCTAGATAACCTGGGGCCAATCGCACATTGCCCTGCTGGCGACGATTCATGCGAGGGCCTTCAGGTGAGCTGACTCTGTAAAAGATTGTATGTGAAGGCCTGCAGGTGAGCTGACCCTGTAAAAATTTGTAGATGAAGGGCTGCTGGTGAGCTGAACCTGTAAAAAATTATATGCGAGGGCCTGCTGGTGAGCTGACCCTCTAAAAAATGATATGCGAGGGCCTTCAGGTGAGCTGACTCTGTAAAAGATTGTAGGTGAAGGCATGCTAGTAAGCTGACCCTGTAAAACATGATATGCCAGGGCCTACTGGTGAGCTGACCCTGTAAAAAATTATATGCAAGGGCCTGCAGGTGAGCTGACCCTGTAGAACATGATATCTGAGGGCCTGCTGGTGAGCTGACCCTGTAAAAAATTATATCTGAGGGCCTGCTGGTGAGCTGACTCTGTAAAAGATATTAGGTGCGGGCCTGGTGGTGAGCTGACCCTGTAAAAAAATTATATGTGAGGGCCTGCTGGTAAGGTGACCCTGTAAAAGATTGTAGGTAAGAACCTGCAGGTGAGCTGACCCTGTAAAAGATTGTAGGTAACGGCCTGCAGGTGAGCTGACCCTGTAAAAAAATATATTTGAGGGCCTGCTGGTTAGCTGACCCTCTAAAAGTTTGTAGGTGAGGGCCTGCAGGAGAGCTGACCCTCTAAAACATTATATGCGATGGCCTTCAGGTGAGCTGACCCTGTAAAAGATTGTAAATGAAGGCATGCTGGTGAGCTGACCCTCTAAAAAATTATATGCGAGGACCTGCTGGTGAGCTGACCCTGTAAAAGACTCACTGTACGGGCCTGCTGGTGAGCTGACAATGCTTGGTTATTGCAATCGTTTATGGTTGGAACTAGGATGGCATTACCAGAAAAATTGCTCCACCAACCGGACCCAAATTCATCATTCCTAGCTAACAAACCAAAGTTTAAACAAATTCTATGTTACTGTGCAGTGTAACGAAATTTTAACCCATGTGGATTCCTCCATAAGTTCTAGGATCCCTCCAAACTATGAACCTAATAGTATTTTACTTTCAAAATATATTAGTGTAAAAACAGATGGGCCAAACTTTCAGGATGGCTCTAACATGGCCACTGGATTATTGCCATAAGGGACCGGTGCCTGAAAACTAGCTGTCATATAATATGCTGACTAAACTGGGGCTGGTATGGGGTAACAGCATCTGAAGGGTTAAAAGTCCCTTAACGCCATTAACACTGGTCGCGGACATAAGTTTATGCCATGGTGCCCGCTGCATGTGTCAGCAGGAGCCATTTTTAAATGCCCGCTACCGAAGAAAATACTGAAGGGTTAACTTTCAAGCCTTCACACTGAGAGGACTGGGTAGACCTGATTTATAGCGATTTGTGACAAATTCCTTTGTAACAAATCGAGTTTCTTGTCGAAGTTCGACGAATCGGTCTAATCGAATTAATCAAAACTTCGCTCATCTTTTATTAGAACCAGCATCAACAACTTGTTAAGTGTTCCAACATTTTTGGGTGAAATTTGGGAGCAACGTTTTACCACCTCTAAGAAAAGGGGCGTAATCCTAATTTCCAACATTTTGGCAAGGATCATGACAAGATAAGCCAATATGTAAGTGAACCAATAAGTGGCATAAAGTTGGAGAAAAGAGTCTAGCCGTGCACCAGGTTTAACATCTAGCATGAGCCACTGTGAAAAATATGGCGCACAGGATTAGTAAAGATGTCCCCAATGTTTTAAAGTTTTTGTTGCTTTTGCTCTAGGACATGTATGACTAAGGAAGGAGAATATGGAGACTTTTTGCCATGGGACTAATTCATTTTAATTATGAAGCTTTTGCTGAAGTCTGAAGCTTTAGGCTCTATTTAGACGTCCTTAATGTGTTTTACGGTCCACGGATCCGCAAAACACAGACACTGCAATGTGCGTTCCGCATTTTGCGGACCGCACATTGCTGGCACTAATAGAATATGCCTATTCTTGTTCACAATTGTGGACAAGAATAGGACATGTTCTATTTTTTGGGGGAACGAAATTGCGGGTACGCAATGCCGTATCCCGGCAGCACATCGTTCTGCCCCATAAAAATGAATGGGTCCGAAATTCTGTTCCGCAAAATGCGGAACGAAATTGCGGACGTGTGAATGGACCCTTACTTTGAGATGCATTTAAAGAAGACCTCTAACCTCTCCTGACATGTCTGATTTAGTAACTACACGCATCCCCATGTAATAACAATTCTAATGAATCTATTCTTATTATGTTTTGCAATTTTGCTATTATTCCTACTAGAAGTGATAAATAAATTGGTAGCAGTTTGCAGTGTAGCAGGCCTACCGTAAGGAAATTGACAGGATCAGCAACTGGTGCAGCGCGCACAACCTGGTCCTAAACGCCACAAATACGGTCGAGCTGGTCGTCGACTTCAGGAAGGGAAGGGTAGTCCCCCCCAGACCCATATAGACGGATCTGAAGTCGCAAGGGTACCCAGTGCCCGCCTCCTAGGCACGACAATCTCTGAAGACCTATCCTGGCGTCCCAACATCTCGTCCATCATAAAGAAGGCTCACCAGCGGCTCTATTTCCTTTGACAACTGAGGAAGTTCGGCATGGCTCAGGACCTACTGAAGTCCTTCTACTCCTGTACCATCGAGTCGGTATTGTGCTGGTCCCTTCTGGTGTGGTATGCCAGCTCATCAGCCAGTGACAAGCGCAAACTACAAAGGGTCATCAGCTCGGCGGAGAGAACTACTCGACTGCCACTACCACCCCTTGACTCCATCTTCTCCAACAGACTGCGCTCCAGGGCTCTGAAAATATTCAATGACCACTCCCATCCGGGCCACGATCTCTTCAGACGTCTAAAGTCCGGCCGCAGGTATCAGGCCATCCGTGCAAGGACATCGAGGAGGCTGAACACTTTCTTCCTAACGGCCGTCAGACTGCTGAACTCATCACGCCCCATCTCCGGCCCATAATCCCTCCCTCGCCCCTAATGTGCCCATTGCTTAACCCCCCCACCTTCCACCCCCTAGTTACTATGCCTGTACCTGTGCCTAACCCAATTCCGAGCACGATCGACTGTGTCGTGTTTGGCGAATAAAGCTAATTCTGATTCTGATTCAGTGAAGGACAAGACAGAGGTTACCAGTTTGGGGTGTGCCCCTGCATATTCTGGTCACAGATTTTCAGTCACAGAATTTTCTGCCACTAAATCTACCGCCGTGTAACTAATTGATTTTAACTATGAAGCTTTTGCTGCATTCTGAAGCGACACTTTGGATTTAAAGAGGATCTCTAACCTCTGTTTTAGTAACTGCATTCATCCCCATATAAAAGTCTGGAGCATCTATTCTTATAACACTATGTTCTGCCATTCCTTTATTATTCCTACTATTAGTTATAAATAAATTGCTAGCAGTTTGCAGTAAAGGTCCAGATGGGTGTTGCCAGTTGGGGGGGGGGGGGTGTCCCTGCATATTCTGACTGTGGCAGCACTGATTGGATAGTGTTGGCCATGATATAAAATAGATTCATAAGACTAGATGCTACAGAATAAATATTAAATGGGGAATGCAAGTAGTTACTAAAACAGACTTGTCAGGAGAGGGGACAGGTTCTCTTTAATCTTGGGGCCTGCAGCTGTCATTTGATAACTTAAATTAAAGGGGTTGGCCCATCTAAGACACTGATAATATATTGCTACGATGTGCCACCAGTGTCTGATCAGTGCGGGTCCCACCTCTAGGACCCACTGCTATCTAGAGAACGGGGCCCCTGAAGTATAGGAGATCATACCGCAAACACGATGTGCGCCATCAATTCATCACTGTGGGAGTTCCAAAAGTAGTTCAGTGAGCGCGCTCAGCTATATGGGACTGCCTGAGGTAGCTAAGCCAGCGATCAGGTATTTTCAGAACTTCCATGCGGGTGGCCGTGCATGTGCGGCTGCTCGCTGTTCACTTCGGGGGATCCCGTTTTGGAGAAAGGAGCGGGTCCTAGTGATATGCCATCAATGTCCCAGATGGAATACCTCTTTAAGTAATAAGATTTAAAATGTGATAACATCAATCAGTAGTGCTAGAAAAGGTGTCTGTGTAGCCCCAGCCTAAATGACAGCTGCTGTTACTATTCCCATTGTCCCTACGAGCAGACTATGTAGGGACACAACCGTTTGACAAGAGGAATGCTAAAACTCAGTTGTCAATTTGTACATACATTTCCAGGAGGAATAACAGTAGAACAGCCCAATGCAGAGACTTATCATAAAGGCAGAATTTTTTTTTTTATAAATATGGGACTTTTCTTCTTCTGTTTTTATAATTCTTAATATTGTTACAACTTTGTGGCACATTTCATTTCATGAAAGTTCCCAATGTTTCTTAAAGATCCAAGTAAAATGGAAACTTATATCCATTAATTTTCATATAAGAAATTTAATTTCAATAGATGTGTTAAAAAAAAAAAAAAAAATTGCACAAATGGCTGTACGCTATTGGTCAGTTACTGGCCACATCACAATCCATGTAGCCAGAGCAACTGTGGTGCCCGTGTCTGAATGGTAGGTGGTAGTTGGAAGTGGCAGTTGGAGTTGACTGGCGACGGTGGACATATCTGCTTAACCTAGGGAAAGCAGTGCAATGGACTCTGAGAAGATTGCTGTGAGGAGCAAAAGACAGAAGAAAAGGAGACACGATGGTCCTGATGAGGAGATTCTCATCAGGACCATCCTGACCTCCCCAGATGAAGAAAAAGAGACACCCAAGAGGAGCAAGAAGAGGAAGAAGAGGATAACATCGAGCTCCTCTAAGAAGAAGTCTCCGAATCAAAAGATCATTCCAGTGGATGAAGATGTGACTACACATCTAAAATGTGCCAAGGAGAGAAGTCATCCTCATCTCTTTAAAAGATGCAAAGAAGACACGGATCAAGAGAGAAGACAAGGTCCTGAAGACAGAAGTGCAGCAGGAGGACCAGAGAGTCTCAGGTAGATTCTTTCTTTCTTTCTTTCTTTCTTTCCTTCTTTCTTTCTTTCTTTCTTTCTTTCTTTCTTTCT